>NW_016107557.1:3026994-3094610 GCF_001604975.1 Cebus imitator | reverse complement strand
AAAAAAAAAAAAAAAAAAAAAGAAAAAGAAAAAGAAAAAAAAGAAAGAAAGAAAAATACAAAAAAAACGTACAGCACTGAACACCTTATAGAACCTAATTGCAGTGAATTCCCATTGATTCCTCTTTTGTCTACAAACACATTCCTGTATTTATTTCTTGTGAATCAATAATAACAAATTACTTCATTTCTAGAAAAATAAATATATTCTGTCTCATAGAAGGCAGTACACTGTGGATGGAAAGGTCAAGGGTGCATATTGAGCAGATTCCAGATGGGGTCACATACTTTGATGTAAAGTTTTGAAACTAGATAATAAATCACCTATCTTCCTCAGAGAGAGGCCTAACCCAACTTGCTTTACAGTTAGTGCTTGAAGAAAAGTTTTGTTTCGACTGGATTTGGTTATCCTTTTTGCCCTGAAACCTACATCTTAAAGTAGTTAGAATAGCTATTTAAAATAGAACAAGCTCTGTCTAGAGACTAAGCGATTGGTGCACACACCCTGGAACGGGTGCCTGGGTACACACATGCCTCTGACCCCAGAGTCCCCGAAGGCTCCACATGGCGCCATTTACTTTAGTCACTGTTATGGCTTCTTAGTCTTTGAAACCCAAACTATTGTCAAGCCATCCAATGAAAATGAATCAGTTTCTTTATCCCACTTCTCTCTGTCAGGAATACTTTTCTCATACACACAGATTTTAGCTTCATTTAATTCTTTGAAATTAATTTTCTCTATTAAGACTTTATAAAAGACCTCAAGCTAAAAAATGTCTCCTTAAAAATGATGTAACTGGTTGCTGCCATGCCCCACCTTAGTGAAAATAACTCCTTTGGAAAGTTTGTTTGGAGTATTTTGAGTAGTAAAATGGTCTGTAAACTAAAGATATAATGTAAACTCAAGATGTCATGTCAACCTCCCTCCTGCAATCAAGACATTGGTTGGAATAGCTCCTTTTTGGTTGAATCCTAAGAATCCTAAGCTATATTTTTAAATTTAGATTATTTCATTAGCTTTTAAAAAGTATATTCAATGATACTGGCATTGCAAAGTCAGAAGCTTACTGAATCTGTTTTTCCACAAAAGTAGTTCATTTGGTATCCAGCCCCAGTGCTGGTCTTATTTCTCAAGATCAAGACTGGCTACCTTATTTTTCTTTTTCTTTACAATATATATGACTAATAATGTCTTACATTTTTATTGTGCTTTGCCGTTCCCAAGATACTTTCTCATACATTATCATATTTGAAATTCACAAAAATCTCTGTTAAGTAGCCCACCAAAGACTTTTAGGCATAAATTTTTTTATTTTATTCCCTTAGGTAAGGGAAGGTAATATAGATTCATTAGTTGCTATTCCAGTTTATCTTCAAGTTTAATATGAAAAAACATAGGCTTAAATTTTACTTATCCCTATAAACATCATATAAACATTATGATCATGACACATTATAACATAAAGTCTCTTGTCCTTCAACAATGCAAATGACTGGAAATAAATTCCATTCAAATGTCTAAAAGCAAAACATCAAAATATAAAGTGATATTTAGAGTCAAATGTGGTGGCATGAAGCTGAAATTTACATCTTTTTGATTGGAAACTACTTAATCATCAAGAGATTAAAACACAGAAATGCAAATTCCATTTCCAATGCAACTCAGAGAAACCTGGATTCTCAAAGTTCAGACAGGACTTTTCAGCAGGGTCAGGTGGAGGAGGTGCACATGTGGAGGATGTGGAGGAGATCTCAGAAAGAACTGGGCTTCAGAGATGAGGGGCCCTCAGGCAGCTGGCAAAAATATCAAACCATTTATAGACTTTTCCATAAGAACTAACACCTACAAATTCTAAAAGAAAGGAAGTTCGATTAAAAAAATTAATAAGAAATGGTCAAATAAAAATGACCACAGACATAATTTAAATAAATAAATAAATAAAATAAGCCTAAGAAACTATTTTCCTTTATTCTGTGTAAATAAATTTAAAACTTAAATGAAATATATACTTCTTTAAGAAAGCATAGCATACCAAAATGAACTCTAATGAATGTAATTAGACCAATTACAAATATATAAAGTTTTTCTTCATAAAGCATAGCCAGGTCAATGGCTTTCATAGGAAATTTCTATCATGCCTATAAAGATCAAATAACTATGATACTATTACAGAGCATAGAAAAGAAAAATAACTCTCAAATTATTTTGATGAAGTAGCGTAAGATTGAACCTAAAACCTGACAGAAAACTACACACACTAAATTTCTCACTATGCAGAAGTTCTAGATCAGATATTCTCAGCAGCACATTAAAAAAATCAGCAGAAAAAAAATCAGAAGCACATTAAAAATTGACATGCTATGATCAAGGGGAGTTAATTTCAGGAATGACATCATCCTTTAATATCAGAAAGCATATTAATATAATTAACCATTTTAATAGACCTAAGGTGAAAAATCATAGGATAATTCATAAGTTCAGTAAACATTTTAGTATAATTGAATTTAACTACTGCTAACAGAAATAGAAGGAATTTCTTTATGTGCTAAAATAATCAGTCTCACCCCAAACATTGACTTCATGTTTCTGATTGTGCTATTTTCTCATTGAAATAAAAAGCAAATCAGCACCTAATATTCTCAAAACAGAGAAAACTTTGAAGTTTTGGATTCTGGGAAGTAAATAGTAATTATAAATAGTCATTAATAATTAATAGTAGATTTGCAACTCTGTCCCTACCTCCTAGTTTTGACTTCAGTTAGATCCCTGGGAACATACCACTAGAATTTAATGACTTCAGGATAAATGTGGGTGTTCCCTTGTAATGACTTCTTACCTAAAACATCCTTTTAGCAGGACATACATGATCTTTTCTTCAAAAACCCAAACTTAATGACTTTCTGAACCATTTATGTTCTTGAGAGACATTAAAATTAAGTAACTGATTTATGCTGCACATAGCTATTCACTTCAAACCCAAAATTCATTCCAATGTATGGGGTGGGATGGGGACTTCCTAGACATCACTGTGTCATGCGTTTCTACTGCTTCTTTTGTTAATCATTAGAAAGCTTAGTACTAGGTAAGACTTCTGAGTTATATCAATTGAAAGTTCATTCCTTTGTGATAGAGAAAACAATATAACACAGATGCCATTTTTCTCTCGGTGAATACATTTAATGCTATGGTCATAAAAGCACCAGTTGTACATGTGGGATATTATAAAATATATACTTGGTCTTTGGCCACATTCCCTGGTATACAAATCTTAAAATACCTAGAATCTCTATGCTAATTTTGTATGCTAGTGAGTTACCTGCTGGTAGCTCCCAGGTGGCTGTGATTACAGGCATGAGCCATTGCACCTGGCCAAGAACTCTTTAAACTGTATTTTCCTCAGTCTCTTCCTTCTAGGTTGACATAAGAATTATCAAAGGCTTCAGGTTTGTTGGTATAAATTTGTCAATTGAATTTATTTCTTATGTTTTAGTCTTTCATGTATCTCTGGTTGTGTCTTATTTTCATATCTAGTGCTTATTTATGCCTTCTCTCTTTCTCTCTCTCCCTTTTTTTTCTATACCAGTCTAGCTGGAGCTATGTGTCTTGTATTAATCAACAAATACCCAACTTTTGTTTTTATTCTTATTTTTCCTATCTTTGATGGCTTTTTCTCTTTTCTGATTTTTGTTATTTCATTTCTTCTTCTATCTTCAGATATATCTATTTCTCTTTTTCTAACCTGTGAAGTTGTGTGCTCATAAAAGAACAATATGATGATTAATTTCAAAAAATCATTAATAGTTGCTTTGTTTGAAATCTTTGTGCCTCGAGCAAATCTATTCAGCACAGTCACTACTATGACTTGGTAGTTAACCAAAATTCTCAGTTGTTTAGATTATAATTGTAAAAAAAAATAAAGGAAAATTCCAGGACCTTCTAAATTTATTAGGCCAAGGAAGAAGTGTAGCCCTGGAAACTGAGTCACACAGTATGTTTGCAACTTCTGCTTCTTATAGATCAACACTCTTCCTCATTGGTCTTGTTCTATAAATGACTAGGAGACCTCCTTTCCTTCTAATCACTGGCCTTTGTTATAGATTAACTCCTTCCTTGTTCTGTACCTAATTCAGGCCGGATGCCAAAAAGACCCTGTGACTAGTATGTCTTCAGTGTAGGGTGTTAAATATACCTCTCCCAAAAGAAAAAGAGTGCCTCAAAAAATCAGACTATTTTAACTATGCATTAAAGCTTATATGGAAAGATGTTGAAATTCTGTTAGGTTTCCCTGAGCTTTGCCTATACAAAGGATCCTGAATTTTTACACTTCCAAACACTGCCTTTCATTCTTTGGAACCTGCTTTCTGGGTAGGCTCCTCAAACTTTGCACTTGAATAAACTAGCTTTAAACTAGATTCTGACTCTTTTGATTATTTTTGATTGACATTTTGGTGACTCAGATGGGACCTAAAGTGAGCAGCCAGTGATCCCTGCCATTTTTCCGAGAGTCCAGGCCTTGGTACGAGCAAAACAATTTTTGTTAACCCAACTTTGCTGGAGCTGGCAGGAGTCTATGGTGAGGCTCTTCTTGAGTTTCGAATCTCTGAATTTTGACTAAGATTCAGACTTTGTCCAAGTGAACCAATTCTACAGTTGACGGAGCTGAAATTTAAGTTCTACTTTAAAAGATACAAGTTTCACTGGGCATGGTGGTTCACACCTATAATCCCAACAGTTTGGGAGGCTGAGGCAGGTGGATCACAAGGTCAGGAGATCGAGACCAGCCCGGCAAACATAGTGAAGCCCCATCGCTACTAAAATTACAAAAATTAGTTGGGTATGGTGGTGTGCACCTGTAATCCCAGCTCCTCAGGAGGCTGAAGCAGGAGACTCGCTTGAACCAGGGAGCCAGAGGTTGTAGTGAGCTGAGATTGCACCATTATACTCCAGCCTGGGAGCATGGACAACAGAGTGAGACTTCGTCTCAAAAAAAGAAGAAAAAAGATACGAGTTTCAATTGTGTTTTCTAGAGATTCTAGTGTCTGCAAATGTGTGATATTCACTTTGATTTGAGATGAATGGTTGTTTGTGGAACTACTTGTTAGAATTTGTCCAGCCTTTTCTCTTGTTCAAACTTTGGTCGGGGAAGAAAACAATCTCTTTTTCTTTTCTTTTTTTTAATATATATTTTATTGCGTTTTAGGTTTTGGGGTACATGTGAAGAACATGCAAGATTGTTGCATAGGTACATACATGGCAATGTGGTTTGCTGCCTCCATCCTCCCATCATCTATATCTGGCATTTCTCCCCATGTTACCCCTCCCCAACTCCCCACCCCCTGCTGTCCTTCCCCTAGTTCCACCCTACAGACCCCAGTGTGTGATGCTCCCCTCCCTGTGACCATGTGTTTTCATTGTTCAATACTCGCGTATGAGTGAGAACATGTGGTGTTTGATTTTCTGTTCTTGTGTCAGTTTGATGAGAATGATGGTTTCCACGTTCATCCATGTCCCTACAAAGGACAAGAACCCATCGTTTTTTATGGCTGCATAGTATTCCGTGGTGTATATGTGCCCCATTTTCCCTGTCCAGTCTCTTTATCTGAATGTCTAAACTCTGAAGCTTGGTTAATTTGGTATATCTAAAGTCCTTTATTCAGTGACTAACACCAAGGGAAAGCTTTCTATAAGGACAGAGACAAATTCTGAAGATAAAAGACACTGTTCCTTCCAACCAAAAGACACCTTAGGTGACTAAGGTCTTGCAGAAATTTCTGAGCTCATTGCTTATAATGTACAATGGCCCCAGAGAAAATCCCAGAAGAAGAACACACAGGGACTCTTGCTTAACCCAGTGGGCACATACGAAGGGCTGATCTGTTGCCTTAAATGCCTAGGATTACTGAGTTTCTCTGATACGCATAAGAGGGGAGAAGTGACTCGGTGACATATCAAGGAGTAAAACCCATTAAGTAGCACACCAACTCCAAAACATCTTTACCTTTCAGTCTTTGTTTCCTTAAAAGAAGAGCCCAAATTATGAGCAATTGCCCACCTAACACTGAGTCTTCCTCCTTAAGGAGAGATCTACATTTAGAAATTCTAGTTGGATTCATGTGCAATACTGTGGTGCCACCTCCCATTAATGACTAGAAAAACAGTTTTATTTAACCTGTGAAGACCACAAACTACAATGGCCAAAATAGGTATCACTGAAGTAACTAAATTAATTTATTTGTGTGCACAGACAAATCCAAATCTAAAATTAAAATACTTGGGAGAGTTACCTCCAATGATACTTAGAAGTGAACAAAAGACACTCCAGCGAAGTTGTTTCTCTAAAGGAAGAAAATAGAAAGCTCTCTAAAGCCACTTATGAATTAAGAAAAACTTCTGAAGCTGCTTCTCTTCCTTCAGCTTCCCCCGTCTTTAAACTCCCTTGTCTGAACTACCTTACCCAGACTTGCCTTCTTTTCCTCCTCTTTCCCTTCCTCCCACTCCTGCTGTTTTAGCTCCATTATGTGACAGCCAGTATCTGGTAGTGAATAACCTGTTTTAGTTTATCAAGCATGGTGAAAAGTAGAACTTAAAGTCATAATTTTAAAATTTCCTGAGTGCCCACCATGACCCTATTGGATTTTCCAGGGAATTTGAAAAACATTTTTTTTTTTTTTTTGAGACGGAGTTTCACTCATGTTACCCAGGCTGGAGTGCAATGGCGCGATCTCGGCTCACAGCAACCTCCGCCTCCCGGGTTCAGGCAATTCTCCTGCCCCAGCCTCCTGAGTCGCTGGGATTACAGGCACACACCACCATGCCCAGCTAATTTTTTGTATTTTTAGTAGAGATGGGGTTTCACCATGTTGACCAGGATGGCCTCGATCTCTTGACCTCGTGATCCACCCACCACGGCCTCCCACAGTGCTGGGACTACAGGCTTGAGCCACCGCGCCCGGCCTGAAAAACATATTTAAGCTATGACCCTGATTTTTCTTATTTGTATCAACTAGTTCACATATTAGTGTCAAAAAGCAAAGCTAAAAATTGGATAGCTAAGGCAAATTGGAGGAACCCTTTGAAGGACTCTCATAAGTTTTCAGAAGACTGCAGACATACCCGTAAGGTTGCAAAGGCTTTGCTCCAAACCATCCATTTAGCTTTCCGAAGAGTGGTTAACTGGAATAAAATAAACAATTTCAACAAAGTTCAAATGAGTCTATAATGACATATTTTGCAAGATTTGAAAGTATCTTTAAATAATATTCAGGATTATCTAAAGAGAGGTATGCTAATCATCCAAGTGATACATACCTCAATTTTTAATGTTGTAAATGAGTTAGATGAAGAATTGGCACTAATAGTAAAAAAACAATGCCCTAATTGGGCTACTTCTGAAACTTCTTATTTGGTTAATATGACTAATCACTCATCTTGTACCTTAACTAAAGAAGAGAAAGAGAGAAGCAAAACAAAAGGATATAGCTAATAAGACTATCAATTTGCAATTGAAACAACTATTCACCCTGTCTGGACCTCCAAAATACTCCAATAAACTTTAGAATGGACCTCACCCTCTGCTGTGTAATTATTGCAAGAAACCTCATTACTTTAAGAAAAATTGCCAGAAACTGGCAGGGCGCTATGGCTCACGCCTGTAACCCCAGCAGTTAGGGAGGCCAAAGTGGGTGGATCACCTGAGATCGGGAGTTTGAGACCAGTCTGACTGACATGGAGAAACACTGTCTCTATTAAAAATACAGAATTAGCCAGGCGTAGTGGTACATGCCTGTAATCTCAGCTACTCAGGAGGCTGAGGCAGGAGAATNAAAAAAAAAAAAAAAAAAAAAAAAAAAAAAAAAAAAAAAAAAAAAAAAAGAAGAAGAAGAAAGAAAGAAAAAAAACAAAAACGCCAGAAACTTAAACAGAGGGGAAAATGAGCAAAAGAAGAGAAGAAATAATAGAGACACTCCAGGGAACTTGAAGGCACCTTTTTTCCCCTTCCTTACTAATACTCTGAGAGAAATAGAAATTATTCTAAATCGAACAAATACAAGTGCTTATTGAAACTGGAGCTACATTAGCTATAATAAACGCCACGTAACCATAAAGCATAATTTCTCAGAGCAGGCAAACAATTCAAATCAGGCTGTAAATCTCAGCCTGTAGCTTTTCAGTCTAGCTCTTTACAAGATACCTCCGTTTTTCTCTTATTTCCCTCAGCTTCCATCCATTGGATAGGAAGAGATTTCTTCTTTTCCCAAAAGGGGGAAATGTGTTGAGAATTAGAAGACAAAATTGAATTATTAGATACAATAAGTTTTTCAGAACCTGATCCTCTTAATTCAAACATTGCAATTTATATTGCCATAGAGGACACTGAATTATTAAGTAATGAAGAATTACAAAAACTGCTAAAGACAGAATCTGATCAACTGGGGTCAAAGTTTCACACTAATAACAGAAAAACTGTCTCACCTACCTCAATCAAAATTCAAATAGACTCATTAAAACCTCTTCCAAACCTTAAACAATACTCTCAAACCAGAGGCTTTAGAAGGAATAAGACCTACAATTAGAAAAGAATTATGAAAGAATAAGTCTATAGTTCTAGACTATGTAAAAAGAGATCTGATTATTCCCTATACAAGCCCATGTAATACTGCAATCCTTCCCGTAAGAAAACCAAATGATAGAGAATGGATGTTTGCAGGATCTGAGCAAAATTAACAACATAGGAATTCCTCATCCAGTAGTGCCAAACCTCCATGTAATTTTGATTACCATCCTTAACAAAGGTGAATTCTTTACTATAATAGGTCTATGTAGTGCATTATTTAGTATTTATGTGGATAAAGATATTCAATTTATCTTCACCTTCACTTGGGAAGACAGACAATACCTATGGACAATCATGCCTCAAGGATACACTGAGAGCTCAACTTACTTTATACCAGTACTAAAAGCAGATCTCTCAGATATTGACTTTATGAAGAAATATATTCTAATGCAATATGTAGATAATTTGCTTCTCTGTTCAGAGGGTAGGCATGCCTCCACAGAAGATGGGATTCACTTATTACTGCAATTAGCCTTAAAGAAACACAATGTCTCAAAAAAACTGTTCACTTTTGTCAAAAACAAGTAAGATACTTTAGTAATCTAACATCAAAGGAAGGTCTTTTTATCCACATGAATAGGATAAAAGAAATACTGGCTTTCCTCACTCCCAAAACTAAGAAACAACTGAGAGGATTTGGGAGACTGGCAGAATACTCTAGAAATTTGATTCCAAACTTATTTAAGAACTTAAACTTTCTATATTCATAAAACAAGACAAGCCAGGCCCCTTGGAATTGACTGAGGAAGATAAGTCAATATTGGAAGAAATATTGGCTTTATAGATGCTCCGTCTTTGGGATATCCAAATTATAATATTCCATTTTCACTGTTTGTTCATGAAAATCAAGGAAACACCTTAGACATTCTGACACAAAACCATGGAGACCAAAATCGGCCTGTAGGATACTATAGTCAGCAACTAGACCTTGTGGCTAAAGGATTGCCACCTTGCATGAAGGCAATAACTGCCACTGCTCTGTTAGTAAGAGCAACCGAAGAAAGAGTGATAATCTCCCTCATGGTTTTCCTGCCAAATTCTGTGCCAGTATTTCTAAATTCATAGCACACTCAACATTATTCTGTCAGTAGATTAGCTTTTTATGAAGCTCTTTTTCTTTCTGTAGCTCATATTACAATATCTAGATGCAAAATTCTAAACCTGCTGCTCTTGTCTCTACCTTCAGATGAGATAGTACACAATTGCATAATCTCAACTGACCAGCTTCTCTCTCCTAGAACACACCCACAAGAAAATTCCCTTGCTAATGCAGCTGTTGTTCAGTTTACAGATGGCTCTTACTTAAGAGATGAATCTGGGACTTACTGTTCAGGTTATGCTATATTATCTTTAACTAAAGAAAGTGCTTACCTCCCAGAAGCCACCCCAGCTTAACACGCAGAATTGATAGCATTAATCAGAGCCTACCAGTTGTCAACAGTAAATGTTCATATACACAGCAGATATGCTTTCAGAGTAGCTCATGATTTTGGAATGCTATGGAAACAAAGAGGTTTTTTTTATTTCTTGTGATTAGTCCATAAAAAAATGAACATCTTATTTCACCATCACTAGAAACCATAATATTGTCAAAATCACTGGCCATTATTAAAATTCCAAGTCATTCCAAATCAGATACTGCAGAGAACAAAAGAAACACGCTAGCTGATATGCCAGCAAAAAGGGCTGCTCTAAACAAATCTAAAGAAGAAAAGAAATCTATATTAAGTTTCAAAGAAGCACCTGAATTTGAAATAAAATTAGCTTAAATCCAGTGCTCCAAAATCCAAACAGAAAATTGGAAGACAAAAGGAGGAACACATTCTCCCAGAGATGAAGTATGGTATAGGTCAAACAACTTACCTATACTTCCGGCTGGATGACAATCATTTTCAGCCTTAGGTACATGATTTAACTCATTGGAGCCCGGATAAAATAGCTGCTTGAGAAAATTTTTTTCTCCAACTATAGCTCATAAGGTATACAACTGCTGTCATATCTGCCCAAAATATAATCCAGAAAAACCTTTTTAAGCCTCATAAGGACATTTTGCTTTACCTGATGGTGTTTTTTCTAACTTTTAAATTTTTCCCGATAGGTTTTTGGGGAACAGGTGGCGTTTGGTTACATGAATAAGTTATTTAGTGCTGATTTCTGAGATTTTGGTGCACCCATCACCAGTGTATACTGTACCCCATGTATAGTCTTTTACCCCTCACCATCTCCCACCCATTCCCTCAAGTCCCCAAAGTCCAATGTATCATTCTTATGGATGGCAGCTAGATTTTATTCAGGTGACTTCATCACAAGAACACAAGTATGTTCCAGTCAGTACTTGCATGTTTTCTCTTTGGGTAAAAGCATTTTCGGCCAGGCACAGTGGCTCACACCTATAATCTCATCACTTTGGGAGGCCAAGGAGGGTGGATCTCCTGAGGTCAGGAGTTCAAGATCAGCCTGAACAACATGGAGAAACCCCGTCTCTACTAAAAATACAAAATTACCCAGGCCTGGTGGTGCATGCTTGTAATCCCAGTAACTCCGGAGGCTGAGGCAGGAGAATCTCTTGAACCCAGGAGGCAGACCTCTTTGTTACAAGAGGTTGCAGTGAGCGAGATTATGCCATTTCCAGCCTGGGCAACAAGAGCAAAACTTCATCTCAAAAAAAAAAAAAAAAAAAAAAAAAAAAAAAGGCATTTTAATGCCCAAGAGTGACTGCTTTAGCAGTAAGTAAAATTCTTTAAGAAAAGATTATTGTGACTTGAAATGCTGCAAAAGAACTCATTTTACTGGACAGAAAATTCAATCAGTATGTAAAATTTGGCCCATCCTCCAACACTGTCACTGTGCATATCATCCCCAATTACCTGGATTGGAGATGATCCTATGAAACAATTAACTAAAAATTATAATCTAGTGTAAGTTTCTTATTTATTTTTAATTTTTATAGGTACATAATAGGTGCCTATTTTTACGGGGTACATGAGATACCCCAATACAGGTACATAATTTGTAATAATCACATCATGGAAAATGGAGTATCCATCCCCTCAAGCATTTATCTTTTTGTTACAAGCAATCCAATTATATTTTTTTAGTTACTTTAAAATGTGCAATTAAATTATTATTGACTATAGTCTTATTTTGTACCCATTAATTATCCCCAATTCTCACCCACCCTGTAGCCCCAATATCCTTCCCAGCTTCTGGTGATCATGCTTCTACTCTCTATCTCCATTGGTTCAATTGTTTTGATTTTTAGCTCCCACAAATAAGGGAAAATATGTGAGGGTTGTCTTTCTATGGCTGATTTATTTCACTTAACATAATGGGCTTCAGTTCTATCCATGTTGTTGCAGATGACAAGGTCTTATTCCCTTTTATGGCTGCATAGTACTCCATTGTGTATACATACCACATATTCTTTATCTAATAGTCTGTTGATGGACACTTAAATTGCTTCCACATCTTGGCTCTTGTGAACAGTGGTACAACAAACATGGCAGTGCAGGTAACTCTTTGATATGCTGATTTCCTTTCATTGGGTTATATACACAGCAGTGGAATTGCTGGATTGTATGGTAGCTCTATGTTTAGTTTTTTGAGAAACCTCCATACTCTTCTGTATACTGGTTGTACTAATTTACATTCCCACCAACAGTGTCTAAGGGTTCCCTTTTCTCCATATCTTCACCAGCATTTGTTATTTCTTGTCTTTTGGATAACAGCCATTTTAACTGGGAGAAGATGATATCTCGTTGTAGTTTTGATTTGCATTTCTCTGATGATCAGTGATGTTGAGCACTTTTTCATATGCCTGTTTGCCATTTGTATATCTTCTTTTAAGAAATGTACCTTCAAATCTTTTGACCATTTTAAAATCAGATTAGATTTTTTCCTATAGAGTTGTTTGAGCTCCTTACACATATATTCTGGTTACTAATCCACTGTCAGATGCATAGTTTATACATATTTTCTCCCATCCTGTGTGTTGTCCTTTCACTTTGTTGATGGTTTCTTTCGCTGTGCAGAAGCTTTTTAACTTGGCATGAATCCATTTGTCCATTTTTGCTTTAGTTGCCAATGCTTGTGGAGTATTACTCAAGAAATTTTTGCCCAGACCAATGCCCTTGAGAGTTTCCCTAAGGCTTTATTGTGGTGGTTTTACAGTTTAATGTCTTAGATTTAAGTCTTTAAATGATTTTTATTTGATTTTTTGTATGGCAAGCCATAGGGGTTGCCATGTCCGTAATCCCTACTTGTCCTCCACTTATCGAAAGCTGGAGGTAATTGAATCATGGGGGCAATTTTCCCCATGCTGTTCTCTTGATAGCAAGTAAGTTCTCATCATATATGATGGTTTTATAAGGGGCCCTTTCCCCTTCCCTCACCACTCTTTTTTGCCTGCTGCCATGTAAGAGGTGCCTCTTCTGCTTCCACTGTGATTGTAAGTTTCCTGAGGCCTCTCCAGCCCTGCTGAATTGTGAGTAAAGTAAACCTCTTTTCTTTATAAATTACCCAGTCTTGGGTATGTTTTTATAGAAGTATGAAAATGGACTAATACAGGGGACAAGGTTCATTCTCTCTCACTATAATCTAGTGAAAGTTTTTTATTTATTTTTAATTTTTATAGGTACATAGTAGGTGTTTGTATTTATGGTGTACATGAGATACCTCAGTACAGGTATGTAATTTATAATAATCACATCATGAAAAACGGAGTATCCATCTCTTGTTTGATTGCTGTAGCTATGATTTTCAGTACTACGTTGAATAACAGTGGTGACAGTGGGCATCCTTGTATGTTACAGATCTTACAGGAAAGGCTTTCAGTTTTTCCCCATTCGATATGATACAAGCTGTGGGTCTGTAAAGTATGGCTTTTATTATGTTGGGTATGTTCCTTCTATGCCCAGTTTGTTGGGAATTTTTATCATGATGTGATGTCGGATTTTCTCAATTCTTTTTCAGCAACAATTGATATGTTTCTGCCATTTATTCTGTTGATATGATGTATCACATTGACTGAATTAGGTATATTGAACCATCCCTGCAACCCAGGGATAAATACCACTTGTCAAGATGAATGATCATTTTAATGTATTCTTGAATTTGGTTTGCTAGTATTTTGTTGAGGATATTTGCATCAATACTTATCAGAGATAATGGTCTATAGTTTTATCTGGCTTTTGTATTAGGTAATACTGGCCTCATAGAATGTCTGAATATATTTCCTTCTCTATTTTTCAAAGTAGTTTGAGTAGGATTAATGTCAGTTCTTCTTTAAGTATTTGGTATAATTCAGCAGTGTAGCTAGTGAGTCCTGAGCTTTTCTTAACTGGGAGAATTTTTATCACAGTTTCTATCTCCTTGCTTGTTATTGGTCTGTTTAAGTTTGGATTTCTTCATAGTTTCAGTGTTGGTACATTATAAATGCCTAGGAATTTATTAATTTCCTCTAGATTTTTCAACTTGTTGCTCATGGTAGCCACTAATGATCCTTTGAATTTCTGTGGTATCATTGTAAGGTCTCCTTTTTTATCTCTGATTTTATTTATTTAGGTCTTGCCTCCTTTTTTTATTAGTCTGGCTAAATGTAGAGCACTTCTGCCCATGATGGCGAGGCTTGCTGAGAAACTCAAGTTGTGACCACTGGGATAGGCAATTCCCCTCTGGTTAGGTCTGGTCCAAATGTTCCCTCTGTGCACAGGCACTAGCTGAGCCAGTGTGGTTTTGCTCTCTGCTATAGCAGGGTAGCACTGAGTTCAATATAAAGTTTCACAATTGCTGTACTCCCCCTCTCCCAAACACACATATTTCTCCATGCTGTATGGTTGCTGCCAGAGGGTGGGGAGAGTGGCACAAGCACTCCCTTAGCCATCTCAGCTGGTGTCTTGGTATGTTGTGTGCCCCCCTCACCCCAGTTCACTGACTCTGATCTCAGCTCAGCCCTAGAGCTTACCTAGGAATTATAGTTTTCATGGCCTAGCTTGCCCCTGAAGCTTGTGGGTATCAGCTGGGTATAGCCCAGTTCTTTCCACTATGACAAGGCAGTGCTGAGTTCAATGTAAAGTCCCCAGTTGCTGTACTCTCCCTCTCCCCAAAACACAGATTCTCTGCATTACTTGGCAACTACCAAGGGATGGGGGAGAGGTGGCTTTGAAAATTCAAGACTATCTCTCCTACTCCCTTTCAGTGCCTCTTTCAGCAACATGAAGTTAAAACCAGATACTGATTGCTCACCTGATTTTTAGTTCACTTAATGATGCTTTTTGACTGTAATTAGTTGGTAAAATTTGGTGTTCTTGCAGGGGGAATTAATGGTGTAAGCTTCTAGTTGATCATCTAACTCTACCCCTCAAAAGATTATTTTCTTAATGGCGCTCCCAGAAACAAAGAATTCAAGACCCACAATCTTCAACCCAAAGATTTTGTTAACTGGAAACAACATTTTAAAAAGTCTTTCTCCATCCAAAGTGGAAGATCCCTTATCTAGTGTTTCTTACTAACCCTTGTGCTGTTAAATTAGAATAAAAGGACTAGTTAAGAGTTAGAATTAAAATATTACTGTGGTAATATTTTATTGAAAATATAAAGGTAAACCTTCAGGTAAAAAGTGTGAATGTTTGAGCCAAGCAGTATGTTAGCAAAGAGGTGTTTGCAAATCCCCTAAATAGAAGATTTGGCTAAAAATAAGGTTAAATAATAGACTTTCACTCATAGTCATATTCTCAGCTCATACTTTATATGGGCTTATATGCCCATGCTTCTTAAATCATGAAGACACACAATGTGAACACAGATATTTGAAACAAGAACTTTCCTGAAAAATTTGAGATACATGACCCTAGACATCTACTTTCAATAGTTGATACATGCACAAAGTTCCACTGAGGAATCTTCTGTTTGATTTCTAAATCTATAAAAATTATTTACATTTTATTTCCTTTTTTTTTTTTTGAGACTGGGTCTCACTCTGTTGACAAGATTCAAATGCAGTGGCAGAAACATGGCTCACTGCAGCTTGATCTCCTGGCTTTAAGCAATCTTCCTGCCTCAGCCTCCCATGCAGCTGGGACCACAGGCATGTGCAATCATGCTCAGTTAATTTTTATCTTTTATTTTTTGCAGAGACAGGGTCTCACCATATTTTCCAAGCTAGTCTCTAACTCCTGCGCTCAAGTGTTCCGCCCATCTGGGCCTACCAAAGTGCTTGGATTACAGGCGGGATTCACCATGCACAGTTTAACTTTCATTTCGTGGAAGTCATAGTTATCTTTTCCTTTCAGGATCCTGATGGCTCTGTAGTAGAACACATACTTCTTCCTTTTACATAAGAAAATCTGTGCTCTCCACTTAGAATGTAGCCACCCCACATTCACATGGGAGATTCTCCATCTCCATCATTCCCTGGGATCAGCCAGCTCCCTCCCACCCCCAACTCAGAACACAAAATCTGTAAACAATAGTTTCCAGATTGTCATTGTCAATAACAAAACATATAAGTATTGCTGGAAGAGGGCTAGTGGTGTGAATAAACTTGTGAACTTTAGAAATGGTGACACCTTCGAAGTTGGAATAAAACCTTCTGAAAATAAGATTTTTTTCCAAAGTTGGCTTTATCCACTTTCAATAAACAGAAAGAAACAAAAACTCTGAATATGAACAAGTAGCTGAAGAGGTGAAACTTTCTAATGGTGCCAGATGGAGCCAAAACCACTTTGTCAATGAGGTAAGAAATCAGCAGGACTTGTTTTCTGAGCACTGGTCACAACCCTGGTTGTGACCCTGATGATCAACGTAGGATCTGGTTGAAACAGAGTGCAGTAAAGAAGCCAGCCAAAACCAGCAAATGGCAAGAAAAATGACCTCTAGTTGCCCTCACTGCTCATTAGCAGAAAGGCGCTCCCACTGACACCATGACAGTTTACAAATGCCATGGCAACTGGGCATGACAATGACCCAGAAGTTACCTTATATGTTAATGAAAACTCCCTACCTCTTTTCCAGAAAGTTCTAAATAACCTGCCTCTTAATTTGCATATAATGAAAATTGGGTATAAATACAGCTAGCCCCCAGCCAATATGTTGCTCTTCTGGGCACACTGCCTATGGAATAGCCTGGCTCTGTGAGGAGCTTCTGCTGTACACTGCCACTTCAGTAAACCAGTTGTTATCTAACACCACCAGCTTGTCCTTGAATTTTTTCCTGGGCAAAGCCAAGAATCCTCCTGGGCTAAGGCCCACTTTGAGAGTTTCCCTGTCCTGCATTTTCAATATAAAAAATATAAATGCATTTCTAAGTAAAAAGATTTTATATGAGAATAATACATAAAAAGTAGGATTGCAATTTGGGACATAGAGACATCAGAGTGGCCTCTGGAACAAAGGAAAAGGTGAGAGTTTATTGGGGAAAGAGGAGGTTATGCAAGTCGTTTTGAAAGAAAGCTTATTGGTGCTGGCAGCACCCTGCAAGAGCTGGTGACTCTGGTACACCAGCGTCAGTAGTTGCAAGGTAGGACTTCCAATCTTGGGGTTTTAGTTAGGCCCTTGTAGTTTTGGATTGGGTTGGTGAGACAGTTTTGAAACAGGCAACTGTTCTTGTATTGTGCTGCTAGCTGTCCTTATGTGACTTATGTAGTAAGCTGTGGTTTGGAAAAAATATGTGATAGCTCCTGTTATCAGGTAAATCTTGGATGAGAGCCTTCCCCACATGACCTTTGCAGCTCTGCTTGCCAGGTTTTGGCACAAAGGATGCTATTCCTCGTTGTTCCCGAAATTAGTTCTAACTGCATCTCTCACAATGCCAGTGTAATGGCCATTTTTGCTTTATAGAAATTAGTAGGCAAAAGAAGTGAGGCAGGCAAACCCCAAAATTGTGTCTCAGCCTGGGAGGGTTCTTGGCTTCATTCAGAATTCAAGAGTGAGCTACCCATGAAGGAAAGCAAGCTTATTAAAGCAACAGTGTACAGCAAAATGGCCACTCCACAGACAGAGTAGGGCTATCCCATGGGCAGAACAGCCTGGGGCAGCAGCAGCCAGGGTAGCGGCCTAGAGCAGCAGTCCCCATAGATTGCTGGCTAGCTGTATTCATACCCAATCTCAATTATGTAATACTTAAAGTGCAAATTATTAGGATTTTTTTTAGAAAAGGGGCAGAGGAGTTCCCAGAATTATATAAGGTAACTTCCAGGTCATTGCCATGGCATTTGTAAACTGTCATGGCACTGGTGGGAGTGCCTTTTTGCTAATGAGCAGTGAGGACAACCACAGGTCGCTTTTGTTGCCATCTGCTGGTTTCCGCCAGTTTTTCTGCTACATCTGGTTTAGATCAGCAAGGCTGTGATGGGAAAACAAGTTCTGCTGATCTCCTACCTCAGAACTATCTATTTGGATAGTATTCTGCTGTGATGAAGTCTTTTGGAATGTATATTGACCTAGTAACCTTTCAGCTGGCTGACCTTTCTGTGGTCTCTGGACACCTAATGGAGACGCGTTGTAACAAAGGCATGAAACCCTGAGCAGGTACACAAGAAGGGCTTTTCAGGAGAGCTCCGCTGTATTGATGTCTTTATTGTTTTCTCCTTAGGTATTGCTATAATCACCCTGACAAAGCCCAAAGAAAAGATGGAATGAAGGTTTCCACTAAGTGATGTGAGAAGTCTGTCAGTCCCATTGCAAGCCAATATAAAACTAAATAATTCAGTATTGTATGACTAAAGTTCTAATTATTCATTGGGAAATACACTTGGAGAAATCTCCCATAACACACCATACAGGAAAAAACAATAGATTAAGTGAAAAAAAAACTTGAAAGCAAAGAGGATCATTACAGAAGGTCCAATGTTCATCTAATAGAAATTTTAGAAAGAATTGAAGCAATAAAGAGATGAAATTGTTTTTAAGAAAAGAAGAAAGATAATTCCCTAAGATGAAGATTTTTAATCTCCAATTTTATAAGGTCCATTGAATGTCAAAAAGGAAAAGTTGAAAAGAGATAGATACAATTTTTTTTGAATTTTAACAAGGTAAAATGCTTAAAATTCCCACAATGGAAGAAAAATTGGTATCAGACTTTTATCTACATCATGGGGTTCTAGATCTAAGGGAAAATGATCACTTATGTATTGAAGTCCGCAAATATTTACAGACACGCAAAGACGCAGAAAATTTAGCATTTAAAATAATAACCTGCTATGAAATAAAGAAAGGTAGAGTTTTGTAAATTAAAAACTGACATACATGCACACATGCATGCACGCACGCACGCACGCACACACACACACAGAGAAATATTCTTTCTGAAAACAAAATTACTAAATGATAAATTCAAATAGACCAATCAGATAAATGAATCCATTTAAAAAGGTATGGGCTACATGAAGAATAAATCAGCCAGGACACAGATTTTATTTTTACAGTGAAAAACGTGAATAGTTTATATTTATTAACCAAATAAGATAAAAATCAAATTCATATAATAAAATAAAATACTTTGTGTTGCTTAATAAAAGTATAATTAAATCAAAATTAAGATAAAAATGAAAGAATGGGCAGATGTATACCAGGTAGATGATTTTTTAAAAAAAAAAATAAGTGATGATTAAATTAAAAATCCTGTTTGCTTAGCACTTTTTATATAATGTGTGAACGATTAATTTTTAAATGTGTTCGTGTATGGGTAACAATTAGACAAAAATAACCAAGATATATTTTACAAAGAAATAGAATTAAGGTAATGCTAGATATTAAATATCAGTCTCTTGCTTGTACTATCCATTGTTAAAAGTAGAATAGTGAAGTCTTTACTACTGGTAAACTGTCTGTTGCTCTCCTCAATTCTGTCGGTTTTGCTTCATGTATTTTTGAGGCTCTGTTGTTAGACATGCAGATATTTATATTTGTTACACCTTTCTGGTGAATTTACCCTTATGTCGTTATAAAATGTCTTTTGTCTCTAGGAACAGTGTTTGTCTACTTTGTCTAATATTAGTATAGTCACTCCAGCTCTCTATTGGTTATCCATCTCTTTCAATCATATTAATTTCAACCAAACTGTGTCTTTGAATCAAAAGTGTGTTTCTTGGGTACATATTGTTGGATAGATATAGCATATATTTGTATAATGTTTTTTCATTCACTGTTCCAATCTCTGACTTTTAATTGGAGAATTTAATCTATATAAAAATAATTATACAATAGATTTACATCTGCCATTTTGCTATTTGTTTTTTATGTGACTTACGTCTTTTTTGTTCTTCCTTTTTATTTTTTTCATTACTCTCTTGGGTTAAAAAGATATATTCTAGGACCACTTTCATTTTCTAGTTATTTCTTTTACTATATATTTTTGAGTATTTTATTATGATTACTATCAGGGTTACCGTTAACATTTTAACTTCCAACAATCTAGTTTGGATTAATACCAACTACTTCAATAGTATTTTTAAAAATTTTGTTTCTATATAGCTTTGTTCCTCTACCCCTTGAGGCTGTTATAGTCACAAAACACATCTTCATATATTTTGAGGCTTCAATGCATTGTGTGTCAATCTGCTTAGATGTACAATTATTTCATCGAGCAATTGTCTTTTAAATCAGGTAGGATATTTTAAGAGGAGTGAAAAAACAAACCAAATTTCTACTTTCTTCTATATTTATATCTGTCCCAGGCATAACCATCTTAGATCATCCAGTCACCAGTCAACCCTCCAGCTGAGTAAGCCTAACCAAGATCAGTCTTGGCCTGTCCCAACCAGAAGAATCACCATGCTGACCCCAGGCTCATGAGTAATCATACATGCTTATTGCTTTGCTCCCCTAAGCTTTGAAGTGGTTTTCTTTATAGCATTATCTTGGAAGTAAATAAAATGTGATTTAGTAAATTTTTCTGTTTGATTTGTTCTTTTTCATTCTGCTTCTTCGCATGCTACATTCTGTATCATCTCCATTGTTCCTTCATCTATCCAGTCTTATGTTGCTAATACCACCCTTTTTGATTTTTTACTTTTCTGCATATTCTTATATTTCATTTGTCAAGAAATGGGTATTAAATTCCTCTGCCACTTTTTCAACATCAACTATATCGTATGTTTTTTCTTATTGGTTCTGTTGATGTAATGTCACATATTCATGATTTCATAAATTAAACTACTCATGAATTTATGCAAATAGGTTTTTCTCAGGAATTCATGAGAAAGTATCTGAAACAGATCTCAATCAATTTAGAAGTTTATTTTGCCAAGGTTAAGGATGTGACCAGGAGACAGGTCTGTGTCTTTCTTGAAAGGTGATTTTCAGGGCTTTGGTATTTAAAGGGGAAAAGTAGACTAGAGGAAATGGAGGGAGAGTATGGTGACATTACAGAATCCACATGTTGCAAGATAAAGGAGCATGTAGGGGAACGGTCAATTTTGTATTTTTCTGGCACTCAGTAAATCCACACTTTATGTACGATAAGGTGGACATCGAGTAGCTACCTGTGGAACTATTTAACCTTTTGTCTGTACCACTCTGCTTAGGAACAAAAGGAAAGGCAACTTCCTGCAGGATGCAGCTTTTAGCCTGATTTGTACTGTTAGCAGAGCGAATTGGGGTCCCAAGTTTTATTTTCCTTTCACATTTCATATTCAGTATTCTAAAATTTTGCTGACTATTTTTACATTTACACTTACATGTGAATTTGGTCTTAATTTTGTGTGTTCTCATTATCACAGTTTTATGTGAGAATTTTGAAAGCTTAGTAAAATGAATTGGGTTTCCTTAATTGTCTATGCTTTGGGGCATAATTTATGTTTCAGAAGCATTATCTGTTTCTTGAAGATTTCAAGTAATTGACTCAGAAAACCATCTTTATATGTAACTTGTTGACCCCCTTAGCAATGAACACATTTAATGATCAGATCTAAGAGGAATACACTACCAATTAGCTGCCAAAAATGCATTACTGAAATCTAATCATGGTAACACAGAATACAAACAAATTGAGGGACAGCATCCAAAAGAAATGCTTATACTTTTCTAAAATACCTATGTCATGATAGGCAAAAAAAAAAAAAAAAAATTAAAGAACTTTTCTAAATTAAAGGACATCAAAGTGACGTGAAAACTAAGGGCAATGTATGATCCTCAATTTGATCCTGGATTAGGAAAAATGGCTGTAACAGACAATATTGGACAACTGGCAAATTTTTAATATGACTGGAGGTTAAATAATAGTATTGTAGCTGTGTAACTTACTTGATTTTGGTAATTATGCTGTGGTTATGTAAGAGAATGCCCTTGTTCTTAGGTAATGTTCTCTGAAGTACTGAGGGTTAAGAAGAAAAATGGTCATAAGGAACAACTCCTTTTTCCTTTTAGATAATCAATTAATGCCATTGTAATTACACCAACTCAATTGGAATTACAAAAATATTTTTCCAGACACAAAAGAAACTCACTAAATATAAATTTTTTTATGAAATTTTAAAATTTTAATTATAATTTTAGTTTATCTCATACATCCTTTATATAATTATTTTTAATCTCTGCATTTTCTTCCTAGAATATTGGTAGTCAGGGCTGTCATAAGGAGTAAAGAATACAATTGAATTCTGCATATCTCTCATAGTTTTGGCCAAACACAAACATTAAAATCATGCTAATGACATAGTTACATTGTGTCATGTATGTGGGCCCTTTCTCTTAGAAGGAACTGTAAAGAAACTCAGAATGTGTGGATCTGAAACCTACAATGAATCTGTAATGTAAATAACTGTACCCCTTACTATTTACCAGCTAACTGTTTACACAGCTCACGAAAAATAACATGCATGTGTGCACTCAAATTTTTTTTAACCTGATAAAATTGTCAGAAATAACCTAGAAGCATTTCTTCCTGAAGACAAAGTCTCAGGGTTGTGGCCTACAGAACAAGAAGACATTGATCTATTGTCTTCCAAGTGCAAGATTCTGGGCTAATGAGGTAGTTCAGGGTGAGTTTCAGTGCCCAGGTAGCAGGCTGGGATGAGGCCTCACTCTTCTGTCAAATCCATTTACATGCATCATGTTATGTTTACAGATGGGCAGCAGAGTTAAAAAATACTCTAAGTAAGCCCAAAGACATTTAAGCAGAGTACTATATTAATTGAATAATAAAACGGAGTAAATTTTGGAATGTAAGTAGAGAAACTGGGGTTAACAAAGAAATGCCTAGGCATTAAAAATTGTTTTCACCTGGAGCAGTGGTTCATGCCTGTAATCCCAGCACTTTGGGAGGCTGAGGCAGGTGGATCACCTGAGGTCAGAAGTTTGAGACCAACCTGGCCAACATGGTGAAACCCTGTCTCTACTAAAAATACAAAAATTAGCCAGGCTTAGTGGCAGGTGCCTGTAATTCCAGCTGCTTGGGAGGCTGAGGCAGGAGAATTGCTCGAACCTGGGAAGCAGAGGTTGCAGTGAGCTGAGATTGTGCCACTGCACTCCAGCCTGGGTGACAAGAGCAAAACTCCATCTGATGAATGAATGAATAAATAAATAAATAAATAAATAAATAAATATAATTTTTCAGCTTGATATCTTGGAGAAATCTCAGGATCTGCATGTGTAAATTCATGATGTCCCAGCTCTCCCTTTCTGCATGACAATTGTATCGCCCCGACGCAATACACGGCTCCCTTCATGCCTGTCTGGTTTGCTCCCTTTCCTGGAAAACCCTCTCTCTGCCCCATCTCAAAGTAGAGGCAATTGCTCTTGCCCAGTTGCTTGATATACATATAAATTATTTTAAAACCAGTTAATTGAGAAAATAATGTCAACATGCACATATCACAAATATACAAACCTTCACTTTTACCATTTAATAAATTATATGCAGAAACTTAACAAAATCAGAGAAGGCAGACCAGAGAACAAAACCAGTTTTTAAAATCTTAGGATAATCAGGAAGCCCAGGAAGAATCCGTGGGATTACAAGTGCCTGAAAACCAAGGGTTGTGAGCAATAAAACAGTGGAGAGATCCAGGCCAGATGCCAGCAGGGATGGGGAGAAATTCTACCCAAAATCTGATGGGGTGCAGAAACATATCTACTCATAATTTTTTGATTTTATTTGTTTTGCTCCTAGCACTTTGGTCTACCTGATGCTTTCTAACAACTAACACAGATCCTCAATCAACATTCCCAGCCCATTTTCCCCTGCCCACCCTCTTTTCATCCACAGGAGATCCTCTCGTTTCAGTCCCCCAATATTCTTCTCCATCCCATTCACCCTTTGAAAAGAGCAGATACACTAATCATAGTCACATAATGACTGTTAAGGCTTGGTGCAATAGCTTCGTTGGATATTGTGTTTTAACAGGGGACAAGAAGCCTTCTGATAAGAGAATACATCCCCAGCTGTGGCATTTCCAGTAGGATCCCATGGGAAGAGGATATGTTCTTCAAGAACAGCGTGCATCCTGATGGCTCCCATCTACCTGGTGAGCTGGTGCTCTGCCTTCCTCTCAGGCTGGCCCTGCCTGTGTTCCCCCAGTGTCATTGTCTGCAATCAATCTCCCTCCTGAAATAAATTCCAGAACCAGATATATCTTTGTCCTTTTCTGACATCTGAATACTGGCATGATCTGAAAAGAATCTATGCCCTCTCACCTCAAACACTGTCTAAAGCAATTATCTAAAAATATCTAAAGCAAATTCCTGCAGCTACTAGAAATCCACCATGGCAAAACACACACACGATCATTATAGGATCAACATAAACTAAGACATTTTTCCTTGGTGGTACCCTTTGGGTTAATCAAATTTTATCTAAAATAAGTCATCTAGAAACCCCAGGCACAGGGAAGAAATTTAAGTTCAGTAGTGATTCAGAATCAGAGGATAAACACAAACATGTGTCTTTGGCACACAGAGAAAGCCTGGGGACAGGATGTGGTTGCAAAAGGAATATTTCCCCTTTAAGCCACTGGTTTCATGGGACTTTTGGTAAGAAAAGATTAAGAGGTCATTTTCCTCTGAGGGCTTACAGGAAAGAATTTATGAACCTAAATAGCTAGCAAAGTTACTGCAAGTTAGGGAGTGCTTATGTTTGTTAGCTGTTATTAGTGTAATAAGAATAGGCTTATAGACAGTTCACAATATTAGAAAGTAAGTTAAATAGTCCAATGTCCTATTAACACTGCACTTCAATGTAATGTTTCCTTGTCATTACCATTGCAAATAATAATGCAAAAAATTATTCCTAGAGGAATTTTTTCCAGGTTGCAGACCAAAAAAATGTGGGGAAGGAGCTTATGGAAGCAAAATAAGCTTAAGAAAAAAAATACCTAAGTTTACAGTTTGAGCATTTGGGTAAATAGTGGTGTAATTTACCAAAATCTAAAGTAGGGAAGATGGGATAAGAACAGGTTAGGGAGCAAGATGGGGAGGAGTAAGCCAGATTCTGCTTTGGACATGTTCTATTTGAGCTGCCTATAGAAAATTCAAAAAGAGAGGTCAAGTCCACAGTTCGGTATACAAATGTAGAACTCTGTAGAAGTTTAGGCAAGAGACATAAATGTAGGAGTCATTCCTATATAAATAGCATTAATGTAATAGGACAAAAATGGAGATAGAGAAAGATCCTGGCCAAGACCTGGGGTTCACTGTGGTGTATCTGTGTTAGTCTGTTCTTACGCTGCTAGTAAAGACATACCTGAGACTGGGTAATTTATAAAGGAAAAAGGTTCAATTGACTAATAGTTCCACATGGCTGGGGAGCCCTCACAATCATGGTAGAAGGCCAATGAGGAGCAAAGTCACCTCCTACATGGTGATAGAAGAGAGAGAGCTTGTGTAGGGGAACTCCCCTTTATAAAACCTTTGGACCTTCGGAGACTTATTCACTATCACCAGAACAGCACAGGAAAGATCCACACTGCCCCCCCATGACTCAATTACTCTCCACTGGGCCCCTCCCACCATATGTGGGAATGACGAGCATACAATTCAAGATGAGATTTGAGTGGGGACAGCCAAACCATACCAGTATTCATATAACAATAGAGCACGTGGAGAAGCTGCAACAAAACGTTTATTTTTTTTTTGCAATGGAGTCTTACTCTGTCACCTGGGCTGGAGTGCAAGGGCACACTGTCAACTCACTACAACCTCTGCCTCCTGGGTTCAAGCAATTCTCCTGCCGCAGCCTCCGGAATAGCTGGGATTACAGACACACTCCATCATGCCCAGTTAATTTTTGTATTTTTTGTAGAGATAGGGTTTCATCCTGTTGGCCAGGTTGGTCTTGAACTCCTGACTTCAGGTGATCCACCCACCTCGGCCTCCCAAAGTGCTGGGATTACAGGGATGAGCCACTGCACCCGGCCTAAACCTATTTTGCCTGTTAATGAGTTCCCAGCCATCTTCAATTCATTAGATTCACAGATCAGTTGGCATCTCAGGAACCCTCAAAACGGGTCATGGGAAAGAATTTAGTGAAAGAGTAGTTATCAGTATGTGATTTGGTTAACAACAACAGAGGATGGCAAAGAACCACGTTTCTCCAAACAGTACCAGCTGGGGCCTGAAGGGGCTGCAACAGAAGGAAGTTGTTATCCAGGACCCAGCGAGAACTGCAGCCACAGGAAGGGTGTCTTGCAAGGGGTGTGCTCCTCAGGGCATGAGCACAGCCACTGCAGAGCCCCTGGCCCGCCAGCTTCTCTATCTTCTCTTCTCTTCTCTTCTCTTCACCAAACCCAGCAGAGATCAGTGCATAAGGCATTGCAGAGATGGTCCCGGAAATCAGCCTCCTGGGGGACAAGGCCAGGGAGAATAGATGTGGAAGGGGAGACAGAGGATCCCCAGCATATATTATTAAAGTAAATAGTTACAATTGACCATATGTAGGTGGTTACTGTCGGAAAGTGGACACTTATATGCTGTTCAGACTTTGCCCTTCAAATGGCAAACCTTTCCAACTGGAACAGAGTGATCTAGTTCAGTTTTGCCTGTAACTATATTTCTCTCTAAAGCAGCATCTGTATCATACCTTGCTTCTCACGTCCATTTCCATCCACCAGGGCAACACAGGCCCATGCCTGTTTGTCAGAGGTTCCCTCTGTGGGGCCTCACCTCATGGGGAGCTCTGGACAGGGTGAGGCGCCTGAGGCTCTGAGGGGCTGCCTCTTCTCTGCCCACAGCCCTGGGATCTCCACAGTTTCTGTGCTTCACAGTCAGGGACTGGAAACTCCCTCAGACTAACATCAAGTTCAATGCCAAATTCCTGGGAAAAAGCCCAGGAAACCATGCGTGTCTCCCAAGGTCCTGAGACTAGACAGAGTGACTCACAGAGACCCACTGTCTTTTGCTTCCACACCCCCGCCCAGGGGCTTCCTTAGCACCCCAGGGAGTTATCTCCATCTGACCTTACCTTTCACACAGTTGTTCTGACTCTTATACTCTTCTTGGTGTTTACAGATGCCTCCATGACATGCAGTATTTCTTTTTTTAGACAGATTGCTCTTTAACTTTAAATCTAATTTAAATGTAAGTAGCGCTGTGTGGCCACCATATTTGGCAGTGAAGGCTTAGGCAGTTTCACTCACTAGTTACGATGTTCCTACCTGCCTTAAGAAAATCTCATGTTTTAATGGAAAGAAGTTAACAATTAACAAGTTAATCTTGCTATGTACTCTGCTGAATGCTGTTGCATAGATTATCTCATTCAAAATTCACCTCAGCTTTGTGACTAAAGAAAGTAAGGTTTGTTAAAAATATTCTGGTAGTTAGTAATGAAGGTTGGATTTGAACTCAGATACGTGTTGTATTTTTTTAAGTTAGGTTTTATTGTCCTATTTTTTCAGAATTACCTTATAGTATAGCAGTTAAGATCAGAGCTTTGGAGACAGGTAGGTCTCAGTTCAAATTCCAGTTCTGTAGATTACTTGCTTGTGACTTTGGGTTAGTTATCCAACCTATCTAAAGCATCCTTTCTTCATTTGCAAAGAAGAGATAAAACAAGTAGCTCCTTTACATGTCATGTGTGTTATATAACATTCTAGGTGTATTTCATAAAAGTAATACTTATCTGCAAAACTTAACAATTTAGTATTATTGTTATTTATATGTAAAAAGCCATTTCAAATCATTCCTTAATCACTAAAGCAGAATCCCAAGGGCCTCTAACCAGCCACACTTTCTTGAACTCTTTTGAGATAATGGTTAAGAAGAAAGCATAATGATCTCTATCTCATTTCATAAAAATCTTCAACAAGGGAAAAAAATTAAAACCTCTCTTGGCTCTCAAAGCATTTTTTCAGTTATTTAAAATTTGTGGTTCAAGGGTGGTTTGGTTTTGCCTGCCATAACAATCATGGGAGAGTGTAAGATTTCAACAACTATCTGACATGAAGGCAAACATTTTCCTGTGTGCCAGCCCCTGGGCTGATCCTGACAGACCTTTGACTGTCAAATTAAGAGGTCATTGGAGCTTGAGCAGTCACCTGCGGTCACTGGAAAACGTGGTCTCAGAGTCCTAGGATTGCTCTCAGTGTTCAAGTTCTCCCCCAGTGGAACAACCATGGAAGGAGGGAAAAGAAATACCAAAGATTAGTCTTTTCAATCCCGCCACCCTGAAAGTCAAGGATGCAGGCATGTAACATTTAAAAAAATATCTGGCCCTGTGTTACTGTTCTGTCACATATCAGACATTACCAATATTTTACACTGATTCTATTATTTTTTCCAGGAGAGTGTATCACAGCCAGACATACATCCATGATGGTATAAATTAATCTTGTTGACTCTTCTATTAAATTCTGGGGAAATGCTGACTGTTCTTCATAAAGCCAAGAATATTTCTCATGTGAGGGTTTTCTAAACTCAAGCAATATTTTCACAGTTCATGTGTCAGGTGGTTATGTGGAAGAGGGCAAGGATCAAACAGCCCACAACACCTCAGACAGGCTCACAACATATGTAGCTTTAGTATAACCCAGGGACCTCAGGACGTTGGCAGGGTGGCAAGGGACAGTCACTGTCCTGTACAGTCTAAAAATTTTTTGAAGTCAAATTTCTCTTTTGTTAGTTTCAAAATGACTGGCTGGCTCGTGCCAGTTCAATGAGCTAAAAAACCCACAAAAATCTCAAAACTCTTACTGATTCAGAGCAAAATGATGGTCTACAGCCTTTCTAGAGAAAGGGCTTAAATTTGTGGACCATGTCCATTTTGATGGGTGATAATCTTGATCACATTTAACATTAAAGTAGATTTATGAGCGATGATGTAAGAAGATGCTGAGCAGGAAAGAAGCATGAGACTGGAGCTTCAGATGCTGAAGGACGAAGTGAATAGTTCTTTCATCCTTTCCCGGAGTGTCTCTGTCCCTTTCTCCACGTGGACATAGGTGACAGTAAAAGAAAAGCCCTGAGGGCTGCTGGGAGCTGGAGTCAGGTGCATCCTAAATCTACCCCTTCCTGTCACCTACTGAACATCTTTTATTAGTGGAAACATTATTTTTCTTCCATACAGTGAAATCAGCATCTTAATTTGAAACCAGTGTTTGTGGTTCTGATTCAACTGCTACAGTTCCTCACACAGCTTGAGACCAAAGGAATACATGTTCTGTTGCTATGACAAGATGACTAACAATGAAGAAAGATCTATTACCAACACAATGGTGGTCCAAGTAATGGAGAAAGTTTTGCAGATTGGAGTTAAATTGAATGAAATTTAATCTGATAAATTTTTCTACCTCACTGCTGAATATGGGTCTAGTAATTTACCAGAAAAGTCAGAAAGACAGGAATAAAAAAAAACAAAGGTAATTGGCAGGATAAATTATCAGCTGGAATACAGGTTTTTAGTGAAAAATCAGAACAACATATGGAGGGAGTAACAGTTTCTCACAGCAGTCTTTTCATGGAAAAAAATGTCAGGGGGTATCAAACTGTCACCAAACATATGATGACTATGCCAGCTGTAGCTCCTGGGATGGAAGGCACGCTTCAGAAACTACTGCTATGCTAAAAGATGAAGGCATTCTCAGTGACGGTGATGAAGGTATCATTTTGGAAACAAACAAACAAATTACCAAAGAAATCCAGTGGCATTATTACAATGCAAATGCTTGTACCATTTTTGCTAGCTGGTTTTGGAATACTTTCAGTTGGTATTATGTTAGATATAGTACAACAATGAGAAATTTCAATGGTTTGGGACTTCAGATGTTGGGATGAGGGCATGTAGAATGGACATAAATCTTTGGGGACCAGAGGGTGGACTGTGGTAGACAGAATATGCCATCCCCCAATGATGTCCTTGCCCTAATCCCTTGAACCTATGAATATGTTACCTTACACGGGACAGGGGCCATGCAGATGTGATTAATTTAAGGACTGGAAATAGGAACATTATCCTGGATTGTCTGGATGGGTCCAATGGAATCACAAAGTTCCTTATAAGAGGGAGGCAAAAGGGTCAGAGTAAGAGAGAAGAAGTGATGATGGAAGCAAAGATCAGAGAGAGATTTAAGATACTACACTGCCAACTCTGAAGATGGAGATAGGGACCATGAGCCAAGGAATACAGGTGGCCTCAAGAAGTTGGAAAGGGCAAAGAAACAGTTTTCCCCTACATCCTCCGGAAGGAATGCAGCCCTGCAGACACCTTAAATTTAGGACTTCTGATCTCTAAAACTGCAATATAATAAATTTGTGTTGTTTTAAGTTACTAAGTTGGTGGTAACTTGCAATAGCAGCAATGGGAAATTAATACAGAAGTGTTCAAAAAAGTTAAAGAAATTTTCATTTTAATTTCTGCACTTCTTGTTCTCCATGAAAACTTGGAAGTGGCATTGGCATCAAGATTAACTGCTGCAGTAAATGTAGGGAAGATGGATACACCCCCTGAAAAGTAAAACCTAAGAATTGGCAGTTTGGCCTTAAAGCAGATTCCGGCAACTGTAGTGGGTTTTCTTGCAGCCGTAGCAGCAATTATTTTGGGCTGGATTCCAGAGGAAAAATAAAACCTTGATCATTCCATCATTTTTTGCTTTAACCAAGAGAAAACTACCTTCCTTGCCTCTCTTCTGCAGAGAATAATGATAGTTTAGGTTATTGTTGGTTCAAAGAAGAATGATATAAATTCTGTTAATGTCACTACAGCCATTGCTGCTAGTTTTGGCAACCTTAGAACTCTATTTTTATCTTGAATAAGTCAGAGTCTAATACTCCTGTCTTGAGACTTATTACTACGTATTAGTTGGTGCCTTTTTCTCAGCTCTAACTCCCATCTGAATTGTAATGACTACCCAACATTCAACCATGTTGGCAGTTCTCCAGTCGGTCTCAGAGCCTGCCCTAAGAGCCGGGGTTGCAAGTGGCGCTGGGCCTTACTCAGGAAACATATGTATTTGACTCAATGTAATCTCAATGTAATTAGGATTATTACTTCCATGCTATAGTATAACCACCCAATTTATATATATAATATAACAGCCAACCAATTACTACGATGCTATATGCTAATGATAGCATATAGCATGGAAGTATACGCTATCGTTAGCATAATAGCATGGTAGTAATTGGGTGGCTGTTGATGCTAGCAAGATTTTTGCCTAACTCAATTGCATAACACTCACAATAATTGTCTGATGAACTCAAAGATTGTTATTACCCATTTAGGACATTTTTGGTCCAGAGTAAGTAATAGATCTGCTGAAGTTTCATTGATCTTAGTGATTCCAGGGTATTTTATTCCTTTACACTTTCATTTGTTAAAAAAAAAATCCTACTTCATCAAATGTAATCCTCATAGTAATATACTTATTGCTGCCGTGTCACAGGTATTTGCCTTGTTATGAATTTCTGGCAGGTTAGCCCATCACTTCTGAAAACAAAGAAAGAACGTTTATAGTTTCTTCATCCCATATCTTATGGAATGGGTTGGTCTGCTCGGCTCAGCTTTATAAGCCTTAAGTGTTCATTTTCAGTGGTTTGTAAGAGACTGAGATCAAGATGCTAGGGATTAATAAATCCTGCTAAATCCTCTCAGATGATCAAGAAGAAAAATGTACAGCTCCTTTCCAAAAAATTTAAGGAAATAATTTGTCTTTTCCCAGGAAAGATTTGGTTGGCCCAGATTAAATTAAATGAACTTCATTTCTTTCAAAAAAAAAAAAAAAGGAATTGGCGTTGAACTAGAAAAAATAGTATTTGTGATGCCTTTCACAATATAAATGATAATTTGACATTGACGAGGATACAGATTTCAATCTCTGGGATTAATTAAACGGAAAAGGATACATGATTTTGCAATGAATAATTATGGAACCACACACATAGAAGAAATGTACTTTATTATTGTTTAACTTGTAATGTGAGGTTAGGAGAAATAGAGCTGGAGCTTAATTTTCCTTATCTTACAAATGTATTGTACTTCAAAGCAAACTATAAAAATAAGGAGGCCAAGCCAAGCTTTTATACCTTCGTGCCAACTGAGGACGAATTTAACAATTGCTTATTAACCAAAAAGTAGTTAAGTTTTGCTAACCTAAAAAATGTTCTGCTGAGTAAAAGATAAACTCTGTTTCGCCTGCATTTATCAATTGCCATGAAAGACTACATGGAAAGCTGCACTTTCAATTTTTAAAAAAATTGATACAGAGTCTTGTTCTGTCTCCTAGGCTGGAGTACAGTGGCATGATCATGGCTCATACAGCCTCAACCCTCTGGGCTCTAGCAATCCTCCTGCCTCAGTCTCCCGAGTAGTTGGGACTACAGGCATGCGCCCCATGCCCAGCAAATATTTTATTTTATGTACTGACCAGGGTCTCACTATGTTGCCAGGCTGCTCTCCAACTCCTGGGCTCAAGAGATTCTCCGCCTCAGCCTCCGAAAGTGCTGGGATTACAGGCTTGAGCCACCATGCCTAGCTGAAAGCTGCATTTCAAATATAGAATGACCTTGAGTGATCTTAAATGACAGCAAAGGGTCATTTTTGATTATTGATTTATAAAATTATAACTGATTTTTTCCCTGAAAACTTTTAAGTATTCAAAAACAGAAAATAACCTGAACTGTGCTCACAGAGACAGCATGGAATGAGAAGTTGTGCACGTGTGCGTGCATGGATGTGTGTGTGCGTGTGTTTGAGAGAGAGCGACATAGATTAAAAATGTTGCTTTTGTTGTAAAATTAAACCTTGGATTGATGGTAGCAAAGATCATAGTGCTATTGGAATAGCATTATTATGAAATTATTTCTTCACACTTCTCATTGATAATGCTTTTGTCATTTGTCCAAAAATTTTGCTATTGACCAGGATTTAATATTTGTCACCTGTGTGATTAATAGTTTCTTCTAATTAAAAAGAAACTGTACCATTTAATATAACTAAGATATAAATAAGATTTAGAATGAACAAGTGATTTGTTTGCTTTTGAAAGAAGTCTATAAAACTCTTAGGCTTATACTTTTTTAGAAGAAATATTGGCAGGTCTTCTGTATTATTGTACATGACTACAAACATCATCTATTTGCACATGCTTGCTTCCAAATGGGTCCTATCATACACTTGTATGTTTTTCCAGTACTTTTTTTTTAAAAAACAAACAAACAAACAAACAAACAAAAAACCTCTAATCTATATTCTAAATACTTGAACCAACAAGTTAATTGTTTAAAAGTTAAACATTTTATATAATGCCTATTTTTAAAAATACAGTAGGGTTGTTTAGGTCCATTAGATATTTAACAAATTAATCAAATAAAGAAAAGAAAATTCATGTTAACTTTTGTTCTTTTGATACAAGTTTTGTGTTAGTGTTGGCATTATCTAAATAGTGGGTTGTTTATATTGAACGAAGTATTCCTGTTAAACTCTTTAAAATAAGGAAAATATGGTTTAGAATTTCTGTTTTTTCTTATTTTTAAACTTTGAGTATTCCACTCTCTGTCTTGTAATGAAGCTACTAAGGCAGAATACAAAATTAATAATACAATTTTTCCTCTAGAAAGTTATAATGTTGCATAGTAAACATTCTTATAAAAGAATAATGAAGTTTAAGTTAATGAATATTTATCTTTTTGCTTAATAGATTTTTTTAAGAACAATTTTGGATTTACAGTAAAACTGAGAAGAAAATACAGAACTCCTTCACATCCCTTCCCAGACGCTGTGCAACCTTCCCCACTGTCAGCGTCCCTCGCCAGTGCAATAACACTGGTTACAACTGATGATTCTACATTGACACACTGGAGTCATCCAAAGTCTGTAGTTTATTCTAGGGTTCACTCTTGTCATCTATGGGTGGGGACAAATGTGTAATAACATGTATCCTCTATTACAGTGTCATACAGAGTAGTTTGACTGCCTTAAACATGCTCTATTCTCCATTAATTCATTCCTAACATCCCATGACAACCATTGATCTTTTTGCTGTTACCATAGTTTTGGCTTTTCCAAAATGTTATAGTGTTGAAATAATACAGTGTGTAGCCTTTTCAGATTGGTGTCTTTCACTTAGTAGTATGCATTTAAGGTTCTTTCATGTATTTTCATAATTTAATAGCTAATTTCTTCTTACCATTGAAGTTTGCCTGGGTATACCACAATTTATTTATCCTGAAGGACATCTTGGTTGCTTTTATGTTTTGACAAAGCTTCCATAAATATCTGTGCATAGTTTTTAATGTAGACATGTGTTTTCAACTCATCTGGGTAAATATCAAGAAATATTATTGATGAATTTTATGGCAAGAGTATGTTACATTTTTTTAAGAAATTGCCAAACTATCTTCCAATGGCTGTACCATTTTGGATTCCCACCAGCAATGAATGTGAGTTCCTATTGCTCTACATTCTCACCAGCATTTGCTATTTTTTTTTTTTTTTTTTTTTTTTGGCCATTCTGATAGTATACAATGGTACAGGCTTATCATCTCTTATCTTAAATGCATGAGACCAGAAGTGTTTCAGATATTGGACCCTGTTGGATCTTGGAATAGTTGCACATACATAATGAGATATTCTGGGAATGGTACTCCAGTCTAAACATGAAATTCATTTATATTCTGTACACAATTTATAGACATAGCCAGAGGGGAAATTTTATACAACATTTTAAATAATTTTGTGCATGAAACAAAGTTTGTGTACATCGAACCAGCAGAAAGCAAAAGTGTCACTATCTCAGCCATCCATGTGGACAACCTGTGGTCCCTATTTCAGCCAAGATGTAAACAGCAGTTTATTTTTCTGCTTCTTCAGGTCATATAGGGTGGTTATTCCATTATTTCCATTTGCAATTTCCTAACATAGGATATTGAACATTTTTTCATATGTCTATTAACCATCTGCATATTTTCTCTAGTAAGTGTATATTCGACTCTTTTGCTCATTTTAAAACTGGGTTGTTTGGTTTCTTATCATTGAGTTTGAAGAGTTCTTTGTATGTTTTAGATAACAGTCCTTCATGAGTTGTGCCTTTTGCAAATATGTTCCCCTGGTCTTTGCTGCTTCTTTCACTCCCTTATCAAAGCTTTTGCAGAGCAGTTCTGAATTGTAATGAAGTCCAGCTTATCAACAATTTCTTTCATGCGTTGTGCCTTTGATATTGTATTTGTAAAGTCACGCACAAAGTTATGTGGATTTACTCCTATATAATCTTCTATTAGTTTCATCGTTTTGCATTTTATATTTGGATCGATGGTCCATTGTGAGTTAATTTTTTGTGAAGGGTGTAAATTTTGTATGTGGATTCATTTTTTCTACATGTTGATGTCCAGTTGTTCTAGCACCATTTGTTGTAAAGACTGTCTTTTCTCCACCATATTTTCTTCACTTCCTTGTCAAAACTCTGTTGACTTTATTTATGTCGGTCTATTTTGGGGCTCTCTGTTCTGCTTCACTGATGCATTTGTCTAACATTTTGCCAATACCATACAATTTTGATATCTGATGCTTTGCAGTAGGTCTTTTTTATTGTTGTTGTCAAACTGTACTTTAGGTTCTGGGGTACAGGTACAGATCATGCAGGATTGTTGAATAGGTACATATATGGCAATGTGATTTGCTGCCTCCATCCCCCTGTCACTTATATCTGGCATTTCTCACCATGTTATTCCTCCCCAATCTCCCTACCCGACGCTGTCCCTCTCCAGGCCTCCCTCCAACAGACCCCAGTGTTGATGACCCCTCCCTGTGTCCATGTGTTCTCATTGTTCAACACCTGCCTATCAGTGAAAACATGCAGTGTTTGATTTCCTGTTCCTGTGTCAGTTTGCTGAGAATAAAAGTTTCATATTCATCCATGTCCCTACAAAGGACATGAACTCATCACTTTTTATGGCTGCATAGTACTCCATGGTGTATATGTGCCACATTTTCCTTGTCCAGTCTATCATTGATGAGCATTTTGGTTGGTTCCAGGTCTTTGCTATTGTAAACAGTGCCACAATTAACATACATGTGCATGTGTTTTTACAATAGAATGATTTATAATCCTTCAGCTATATACCCAGTAATGGGATTGCTGGGTCAAATGGAATTTCTATTTCTAAGTCCTTGAGGAATCACCACACTGTCTTCCACAATGGTTGAACTAATTTACACTCCCATCAACAGTTTAAAAGTTTTCCTATTTCTCCACATCCTCTCCAGCATCTGTTGTCTCCCGATTTTTTAATGATCACCATTCTAACTGGTGTGAGATGGTATCTCAATATTGTTTGGATTTGCATTTCTCTAATGACCAGTGATGATGAGCATTTTTTCATATGTTTGTTGGCCTCATATATGTCTTCTTTTGAAAAGTGTCTGTTCATATCCTTCACCCACTTTTGAATTTTTTTTTTCTTGTAAATCTGTTTTAGTTCTTTGTAGACTCTGGATATTAGCCCTTTGTATCTGTTTTAGTTCTTTGTAGATTCTGGATATTAGCCCTTTGTCAGATGGGTAGATTGCAAAATTATTTCCCATTCTATTGGTTGCTGGTTCACTCTAATGATTGTTTCTTTTGCTGTACAGAAGCTCTGGAGTTTAATTAGATCCCATTTGTCTATATCGGCTTTTGTTGCTGATGCTTTTGGTGTTTTAGTCATGAAGTCCATGACTATGCCTATGTCCTGAATGGTTTTACCTAAGTTTTCTTCTAGGGTTTTTATGATGTTAGGTCTTATGTTTAAGTCTTTAATCCATCCTGAGTTAATTTTAGTGTAAGGTGTCAGGAAGGGGTCCAGTTTCTGCTTTGTGCACATGGCTAGCCAGTTTCCCCAACACCATTTATTTAACATGGAATCCTTTCCCCATTGCTTGTTTTTGTCAGATTTGTCGAAGATCAGATGCTTGTAGACGTGTGGTGCTGCCTCTGAGGCCTCTGTTCTGTTCCATTGGTCTATATGTCTGTTTTGGTAGCAGTACCATGCTGTTTTGATTATTGTAGCCTTGTAGTATAGTTTGAAGTTAGTTGGCATGATGCCTCTGGCTTTGTTCTTTTTGCTTAGGATTGTCCTGGCTATGCAGGCTCTCTTTTGGTTCCATATGAAGTTTAAGGTGGGGTTTTTTTCCAGTTCTGTGAATAGGTTCCTAGGTAGCTTGATGTGGATAGCATGAAATCTATAAATTACTTTGGGCAGTATGGCCATTTTCACAATATTGCTTCTTCCTAACCATAAGCATTGAATGTTTTTCCATCTCTTTGTGTCCTCTCTTATTTCCTTGAGCAGTGGTTTGTACTTCCCCTTGAAAAAGTCCTTTACATCCTTTGTTAGCTGTATTCCTAGGTATTTTATTCTCTTTATAGCAATAACGAATGGGAGTTCTCTCTTAATTTGGCTCTCTTTAAGTCTGATATTGGTGTATAGGAATGCTTGTCATTTCTGCACATTGATTTTATATCCTGAGACTTTGCTGAAGTTCCTTATCAGTTTAAGGACATTTAGGGCTGAGACAATAAGTTCTTCTAAATATACAATCATGTCATCTGTAAATAGAGGCAATTTGACTTCCTCCTTTTCTTATTCAATGCCTTTTTTTTTTTCTTGCCGAATTGCTCTGGCTAGAACTTCCAAAACTATATTGAATAGGAGTGGTGACAGAGGGCATCTTGTCTAGTGCTAGATTTCAAAGGGAATGCTTCCAATTTTTGCCCATTCAGTATGATATTGGCTGTGACCTTGTCGTAAATAGTTATTATTTTGAGATACGTTCATTTGATACCTAGTTCATCAAGGGTTTTTAGCATAAAGGGCTGTTGAATTTTTTCAAAGTCCTTCTCTGCATCTATTGAGATAATCATGTGGTTTTTGTCTCTGGTTCTGTTTATATGGTGGATTACATTTATAGACTTGCATATGTTGAGCCAGCCTTGCATCCCCAGGATGAAGTCTACTTGATCATGATGTATAAGCTTTTTGATGTGCTGTTGCAATCGCTTTGCCAGTATCTTATTGAAGATTTTTGTATCTATGTTCATCATGGATATTGGCCTGAAGATTTCTTTTATTGTTGAGTCTCTGCCTGGCTTTGGTATCAGGATGATGTTGGTTTCATAAAATGATTTGGGAAGGATTCCCTCTTTTTGTGTTGTTTGGAATAGTTTCAGAAGGAATGATACCAGTTCCTCTTTGTACATCATAGAATTTGGTTGTGAACCCATCTGGACCTGGGCTTTTCTTGGTTGGTAGGCTATTAATTGCTATCTCAACATCAGCCCTTGTTATTGGTCTGTTCAAGGTTTCAGTTTCTTCCTGGTTTAGGCTTGGGAGGGTGCAAGTGTCCGGGAATTTATCCATTTCTTCCAGGTTTACTGGTTTATGTGCATAGAGTCATTTGTAGTAATCTCTGATGGTAGTTTATATTTCTGTGTAATTGGTGGTGATATCCCCTTTATTGTTTTTTATTACATCTATTTGATTATTCTCCCTTTTCCTTTTTTATTAATCTGGCTAGCAGTCTATCTATTTTGTTGATCTTTTCAAAAAATCATCTCCTGGATTTATTGATTTTTTGTGTGTGTCTCTATCTCCTTCAGTTCTCCTCTGATCTTAGTTATTTCTTGTCTTCTGCTAGCTTTTAATTTTTTTTGATCTTGCTCCTCTAGCTCTTTCAATTTTGATGATAGGGTATTGATTTTAGATCCTTCCTTGCTTCTCATGTGGGCATTTTTTCTATAAATTTCTCTCTAGACATTGCTTTAAATGTGTGCCAGAGATTCTCGTACATTATGTCTTCATTCTCATTGGTTTTGAAGAACATCTTTATCTCTGCCTTCATTCAGGAGCCAGTTGTTCAGTTTCCATGAAGTTGTATGGTTCTGAATTAGTTTCTTAATCCTGAGTTTTAATTTGAATGCACTGTGATCTGAGAAACTGTTTGTTATGATTTCTGTTCTTTTCAATTTGCTGAGGAGTTATTTACTTCCAATTATGTGGTCAATTTTAGAGTAGGTACAATGCAGTACTGAGAAGAATGTATATTCTGTGGATTTGGGCTGGAGAGTTCTGTAGATGTCTATTAGGTCCTCTTGGTCCAGATCTGAGTTCAAGTCCTGGATATCCTTGTTAATTTTCTGTCTCATTGATCTAATATTGATAGTGAAGTGTTAAAGTCTCCCACTATTATTGTGTGGGAGTCTAAGTCTCTTTGTAGGTCATTAAGAACTTGCTTTATGTATCAGGGTGCTCCTGTATTGGGTGACTGTATATCTTGGATTATTAGCTCTTCTTGTTGCATTGATCCTTTTACCATTATGTAATGTCCTTCTTTGTCTCTTTTGATCTTTGTTGGTTTAAAGTGCATTTTATCAGAGACTAGGATTGCAACTCCTGATTTTTTTTGTTCTCCATTTGCTTGATAAATCTTTCTCCATCCCTTTATTTGTAGCCTATGTATGTCCTTGCATGTGAGATGGGTTTCATTAATACAGCATACCAATGGGTCTTGACTTTTTATCCAATTTACCAGTCTGTGTCTTTTGATTGGGGCATTTAGCCCATTTACACATAGGGTTAAAATTGTTATGTGTGAATTTGATCCTGCCATTTTGATGCTAGCTCGATGTTAGGAGATCTTGTAAGGCAGGCCCTGTGGTGATGAGATCTCTCAGCAATTGCTTGTCTGTAAAGGATTTTGTTTCTCCTTCACTTGTGAAGCTTAGTTTGACTGGATATGAAATATTAGGTTGAAAGTTTTTTCTTTAAGGATGTTGAATAATGGCCCCCACTCTCTTCTGGCTTATAGGGTTTCTGCCTAGAGATCCACTGTGAATCTCATGGGCTTCCCTTTGTGGGTAACCCTACCTTTCTCTCTGGTTGCCCTTAGCATATTTTCCTTCATTTCAACCCTGGTGAATCTGATGAGTATGTGCCTTGGGGTTGCTCTCCTTGAGGAATGACTTTGTGGTGTTTTCTGTATTTTCTGGACTTGAGTGGTGGCCCGCCTTGCTAGGTTGGGGAAGTTCTCCTGTATAATATCCTCAAGAGTATTTTCCAGCTTGGACTTGTTCTCTTCATCACATTCAGGTACACCTATCAAAGGTAGATTAGGTCTTTTCACATAATCCCATATTTCTTGGAGGCTTTGTTCATTTCTTTTCACTCTTTTTTCTCTAACCTTGCCTTCTTATTTTATTTCACTGAGTTAATCTTCAATCTCTGATATCCTTTCTTCTGCTTGGTCAATTCATCTATTGAAACTTGTGTATGCTTTGTGATGTTCTTGTGTTGTGTTTTTCAGCTTCATCAAGTCTTTTATATTCTTCTCTAAGCTGTTTATTCTAGTTAGCATTTCATCTAACCTTTTTTCAAGGTTCTTAGTTTATTTGCATTGGGTTAGCTCATGTTCTTTTAGCTCAGAGAATTACCCACCTTCTGAAGCCTGTTTCTGTGAATTCATCAGACTCGTCCTCCATCCAGCTTTGTTCCTTGCTGGTGAGGAGTTGCGATCCCTTGGAGGAGGGGAGGTGTTCTGGTTTGGGGTGTTTTCATCCTTTTTGCACTGGTTTCTTTGCATCTTTGTGGATTTATCTACCTGTGATCTTTGTAGTTGGTGACTTTCAGATTGGTTCTCTGAGTGGACGTCTTTTTGTTGATGATGAAGTCATTTCTTTCTGTTTTTTAGTATTCCTTCTAACAGTCAGGCCCTTCTGCTGCAGGACTGCTGGAGGTGCACTCCAGACCCTGCTTGCCTAGGGATCACCTGTGGGGGCTGCAGGACAGTAAGGGTTGCTGCCGGTTTCTTCTGTTATCTTCGTCCCAGAAGGGTACCTGCCGGATGTCAGCTTGAGCTCTCCTTTATGAGATGTCTCTTTGGACACACAAGGGTCAGGGAGCTGCTTGAGGAGACAGCCTGTTTCTTATAGGAGCTCAAGTGCTGTGCTGGGAGCTCTGTTGTTCTGTGCAGAGCTTCTGAAAAGGTACATTTAAGTCTGCTGCAGTGGAATTCGTAACAGCCTCTTTTCCCAGGTGCTCTGTCCTAGGAAGGTGGGGCTTTATTTATAAGTTCCTTATGTGCTGCTGCCTTTTTTCAGAGATGCCCTGCCAAGCAAGGAGCTAGTTAGTCACAGTCTGCCAGCATAGGCATTGCTGAACTGCCATGGGCTCTGCCCAGCTGCTGTGTGAACTTCCTTGAAGTGTTATTTACGGAGGGATAGTTAGAACTGCCACAGTATTGGCAGGCTGCCTCAGTATTAGTGGGTTCCCTTTCCTCCACTGAGCTGGATCATCCCAGGTCCAGCTACTCTTGCTGTGAAACTCTCAATCCAGAGCATTTCAGATTGCTTGTTTTGTTGGGTTGGGACCTGCAGAGCCAGATCACCTGGCTCGCTGTCTCAGCCCCCTCCCTTTCAGTTGAATGGGTGGCTCTGTCTCCCAAGTGTTCCAGGTGCCAGTTGAAATGGCCACCCAGATATGTGTGAGTTTCTGTGCGGAAACCCATGGCACTGCAATGCTGGAAACTTGTGGTGCTTTTCAGCCCAGGAATCTCCTGGTCTGTGGGCAGTGAAAACTCATTTGGAAATGCAGTGATCACTCATTCTCTGCATTGTTCTTGCTGGGAACTGCACTCCTAAGCTGTTCCTATTCGGCCATCTTGGATCCTCACCTGCAGTAGGTTTTAAAGTCAAGTAATGTCAGTCCTACAACTTTGTTCTTCTCTTTCAGTATTTTGTTGGGTACACTGAGTCTTTTGCCTCTCCTTATATATTTTAAATCAGTTTTAAACATCCACAAAGTAACTTACTGAGATTTTGTTTGGAATTCCATTGATCTGATAGCTCAAGTTGGGAAGAACTGGCATTTTGACTATATTGATGTGTGAATGTGAAAAATCTCTCCATATATTTATTCTTTGACTTCTTTCATCAGAGTTTTATAGTTTTCCTCATACAAATCAGAATATTTTGTTAGATTTATACTTAAGTATTTCAAGAGTACCCACTAAATGGTATTATGTTTTCAACTTCAAATTCCTATTGTTTATTTCTTGTATATAGAAAAATAATTGACTTTTGTATATTAATCTTTTATCCTAAAATCTTAACATAGTGGCTTGTCAATTTCAAGAATTTATTTTGTCTTGTTTTGTCAATTCTTTTGGATTTTCTACACAGAAAATTATGTAATCTGCAAACAAAGATAGTTTTACTTTTCCTTCCCAATCAATATACCTTTTATTTTATTTTATTTTCTAATAACATTAGCTAAGATTTCCAGTGTGATATTGTAAAGGACTGGTGAGAGGACACATTTCTGCTTTGTTGCTGATCTTGGCAGGAAAACATCTAGATTCTTACCATTACATAAGTACTTAACATTAAGCACCATTATACAGCTGTAGGCATCTGTAGCTGTTCTTCATCAATATGAGGAAGTTCCTTTGTATTCCAAGTTTGCTGAGCATTTTTATTATAAATCAGTGTTGAATTTCATCAAATGTCTTTTCTGCATTTATTAACATGATTGTATGATTAATATCCTTTAGTCTGTTGATGGTTTGTATTTATTAACTTTTGAAAGTTAATCCTGGAATAAAATCCACTTGGTTGTGGTCAATAGTTCTTTTTTATAGTTATATTTATCCAATAATAGTCCATTTTTGGATTCAATTTGCTAATATTTTGTTGAGAATTTTTGCATCTGTGTTCAGAAGAGATTTTTGTCAGGATGGTAATACCGGCATCCTAGAATTAGTTAGTAAATATTCCCTCTGCTTCATCTTCTAAAAGAATCTAGAAAATTGGTATAATTTATTCCTTAAATGTTGGTAAAATTCACCAATAAATTCATCTAGGCCTAGTGTTTTCAGTTTTAGAAAGTTATTAATTACTGATTGTTAAGTATAGTCCTGCTCATAATGTATATTTTTTCTTGTGTGACTCTAACAGATCATGTCTTTCAAAAAATTGGTTAATTTCATCTAAGTTATCAAATTTGTCATCAGGCATAGAGTTGTTTATCATATTCCTTTATTATCCTTTGATGTCTATGGGATTTATAGTGTTATCCCTTGCATTTATGGTAGTGGTTAATCTTAGTTATCATAGAGAGAAACATCAGCTTTATTGATCTTTTCAAAAACAAGCTTTTGGCTACATTGATTTTCTCTATTGACTTCCTGTTTTCAGTTTATTTGCCTACTGCTCTAATTTTTTTTTTTTTCATCTTCCTATTTGGAATTTAATCTGCTCTTCTTTTTCTAGTTTCCTATAGTGGAAGCTCAAGTTATTCATTTTAGATGTTTCTTCCTTCTTAGTATATGCATTCAATGCTATAAATTTCCCTCTAAGCACTCCTTTAGCTACGTCCCACAAATTTTTATAAGTTATATTTTCATGTAAAGTATTTTGTTTCTCTTGAGATTTCTTCTTTGATGCATGTGTTGTTTAGAAGCATGTTATTTAATCTCCAAGTATTTGGGGACTTTCCAGATATTTTTCTGTTATTGATTTCTGGTTTAATTCCATTGTCATCTGAGACAACACATTAGATATTTTCTATTCTTTTAAACTGGCCAAGGTGTGTTTATGTTCCAGAATGTGGTCTGCCTTGGCAAATGTCCCATGGAAGCTTGAGAAGAATGTGTGTTCTGTTGTTAGATGAAGTAGTCATTAGATTTCAATGTCAACTGTCTTTATTGATTTGGACAATTAATGTTTTAAAAGATTATTGACATAGCTGGATTAATGTCTACCATGTTTACTACTATTTTCTATTAATTGCCCATGATTCTTTTTGCCATTGTCTGCCTTTTATGGTTTTAACTGAGTATTTTTATGTGATTCCACTTACTTTCCTTTCTTAGCATGTCAATTATACTTCTTTTAACTTTTTAAAACTGTTTGTTCTGTGAGAAGAAAGAAAAACACTCTTTTTCTTCTGCTCTCACACCACAACAATTAACCAAGAAGACTTTTGTGAACAAATGTGGGTTCAGGGTTGATGAGGTGGGAGCATTCTCCACACAAGAAGCAAGCCATCAGTTCTGGAGTAAATACTAGCTAGTTGTCCTCTTATTCAATTTAATTCTGACACTATCTACCCATATCCAGAGATAGTGTCAGAGTCCACAGGTTGAGGTCTCAGTCCCCAGTGTCACCCCCACCATTTCCAATGCCAATCACAAACCCCAGGCTGTTTTGCCTGTGCTTCAGATTAATTGTCTACTATCAGGGTTCCCCAACTCCCTTCTCAGGTTTAATTAGTTTGCTAGAATGGCTCATAGAACTCAGGGAAACTCTTACCTATGTTTGTCAGTTTATCACAAAGGATATATTAAAGGATACAAATAACCAGATAAAGAGATATATAGGGTGAAGTCTGGAAGGGTCCAGAGCATAGAAGCTTCTGTCCCTGTGGAGTCAGCATGCACCACCCTCCTGGTACATGGTTTTATGATGTCTCATGTGTTTGGCTATCAATAAAGTCCCTGAAGCCTAGCCTTCTGTGTCTTTATGGAGGCTTCATTACATAGGCATGATTGATTAAATCATTGGTCATTGGTGATCAACTTGATCTTCAGTCTCTCTTTCCTCCCTGAGGGTTCAGGAAATGGAGCTGAAAGTTCCAACCCTCTGTCACATGGCTGGTTCCCCTGACAGCCAGCCCTGCCAACCTGTGGTTTCTAGGGGCTTTCCTAATACTACCTCATGAACACAAGCTCAGATGTGTTTGAAAGGACTTGTACACACAAAAAAATACATTTTTGTCTTTATTGTTCAGGAGCTACTTCAGAAAGCAATGACAAAAGGCCAAATACTTTAACAAAATATATTCTTATTTCTCTAGTCACTTAGAAAATATGGCTTACAGAAGCTGACAGCCAGCAACTGTGGATAAAAATCAAAATATATCCACAATAATATCACATCCTTGAGTTTGCAATATGCACTTACATCTAGTTCAAGTTCACTTTCAAATAACACTGTACTGCTTCTCAGGTAGTGTGAGGACCTTATAAAAACAAAACTTCCTAATTCTTTCCTCCTGCCCCTTGATTCATTGCTGTTATTAATTTCATTTATATATCAAATATTATAATCATTGAATACACTGTTATTACTATTATTCTGACCAAACTCTTATGTTAAATCAATTAAGAATAAAAACATTAAAGTTTCTATTTTATCCTTACTTATTCCTTCTCCATTGCTTTTCATTTTTTATGCAGAACCAAATTCTGACCTATATCGTTTTCCTTTTTTTAAAGAACTTCTTTTAACATTTCTTGCACAGCAGGTCTACCAGTAATAAATTTCCCCAATTTTTCTTTTCTGAGAAAGTCTTTAGATCTCCTTCACTTTTGAAGGATAATTTCACAGATAATGTAATTCTAGGTTGGTAGAGCATTTTTCTCTCTCAACATTTAAAATGTTTAATTCCACTCCTTTCTTGCTTGCATGATTCTGTATACATAAGTGGTCCTTCCTTCCCCCCAGTCTGGCATCTTTCAAGATTTCTTCTTTATCTCTGATTTTCTGCTATTTGAAAATAATATACCTAGGTGTCATTTTTGGGGCATTTACTCTGCTTGCATTTTATGAGCTTCCTGAATATGGCCTCAATTTGGGATTATTCTCAGTTGTTATTGATTCAAATACTGCTCTGTTCTTTCTTCCCTTCTTCTTCTGGTGTACCCATTACATGTATGTTACACCTTTTTTAGTTGTTCCAGGTAGGAGATTTGTCAGAATGGTGGAAGAAATGACAGAAAATGCAAGCCTTCTTAGAAGGCTGGAAGGTTTTGCAAAAGCCTTGCGAGGGAGTTATGGCTGAAGGCAGCCTAATGTTCTGACCTTGAGCTAATAGCAAAAAGCAAATCACAAGGGAATGTAGAGGAGTTTCTCTATATCGCTTGTTTACTCATGTGGTACTAAGATCGACCTTTGGTCATCCGCTTGTGCATGACTGCTCTCTACTAGGGGATTGGCAATGTTAATTATCCTTTAATGGTGTTTACTTGAGATGTTTGTCATTTAATCTGTGCTAAATAAATGCAAAGATCACTGTCTTATCATGGCCATTGCTGAACTCTAGAAGAGGTCCCCTGGCTGCACTGACTGGCAAGCCTGTGTCAGTGCACGTTTTTCATTCATTGCTCGGTCAGTCTGCCAGTCAGACTTGACAGTTCCACAGCTTTTAGGTGTCCTCTTTCTTTCTTTTTTTTTTTTATCCTCTTTCATTTTATTTTGAAAGTTTTGATTGGCACATCCACACTTCAGATGTGTAGTCTACTAACAAGCCCATCAAAAAACATTCTTAATTTCTGTTACATTTTAAACTTTAACCCATAACATTGCAGATATCAGCATAAGCACTCTTAGATTTCAGAGAAAGACACTATGAAATAGCAAAAACCAAACAAAATCTCCTCCTTGACTTCCTATTACATTTAAGGTAGCTAGTTGTATACAGGTAAACTCTTCTAATTCAGGTAAGAAATCACTCAATACTAAATATCCCAGTCAAAAGACTTGCTTCACTCACTGACAGGCTGACATCGAGGACACCATCTCTGGTGGTTGGTGGAGTCTGCATAGTTTCTGGCATGCTCTAGTGGGACGATTGTTCATTTTTTCACTGGTGTTGAAATGGGATGGTATACCAGTGGAAGAGGATACATCGGCTGATGCAATGTCTTGCCCTTGAGAGGCATGAGGGAAAGGCTGAGTGTAAGGACTATGGGATTGCATTGATGTAGGGAGTACCACTAATTCTTTGAAGAGAAATAATAATAGAGTACAGAAATTAATAAATACTTTACAGTAACATGTGAAGCCAGAGGGGCCCCTTGGTAGTATTTAACAAAACCCTGCAGCTGAAGGACAGAGTTAAGAACCAAGCCCAGGGCTTCATCATGAAAATAGCAGAGCTTCAGAGAAGGTTGAATTATCAGCCTGGCAAGCTCCCTACACCAAGGTCAGAACTCCAGTAACAAAGCAAAAAAGAGTGGAAGTTAGGATGGGAATATCATGTGGATGCAATTCAGAATTTTGAATTCTTAGGTTCTCTTGGGCTCACTGGCCCTACAAAAGTGACCCACCTCCCCTGGTCAGAAGATGACCATCCCAGTAGTTTGAGGATCATGCAGAGGTCTCAACTGAGGCAGGTTCCTTATGAGACAATCTTGCCTCTATCAGGTTCAGCTCACAGTAGGTTCACTAGGTCAACAGACACACTCAGTGACCATTTACCCAGCTCTAAATATATCATTGTAGTGGACTCATCTTGACAGGATCAAAACATTTTGTTTCCTATCTGCAGTGCCTCAGTTGGCACCACTGAGAATGTTTAGAGCATGAAGATTCTTCTAATGATTCCATCCTAAAACACAGAACTTTACTTATTTCCACATGTAATGCAGGCTGCTTACCAAAATTGTCTTGCTATTTTCATGCTACAAATGGAAGGTAAATCTTATATCTAAGCCACCTCTCCCTCAAAAAAGAACAAACAGTAATAATTTTCGTAAGAAATCGTGACAGATTGGAACATAGGAGAAATGTCTCTGGTATTGCTCCATTTAGTAGCTAGTGAATAAAATTTATTGCAAGGAGTTTTGGAACACTTTCAAATGAATTCCACAAAATAAAAGTAGAAAAACGTTTATTTTAAAATATGACTCTGAATTGCTAAAGAATCTATTTTTTATCTCTGCAGTAAATTAAACAATCATTTGGTTCATTCAGATCCAGAAGCTAACTGTAAGCATATTGATATCAGCATTGAAACAGGTCCTAGTTACCTGAGATTGTGTCCAATATCATAAATTGCTTAAACCATTTAAAAGAGCTTTATGTAATAAACAAAAAACTTAAAACAGTTAATTACAAAATTTTTAAATTGCCTAATTAAAATATAAACATATTAATTGACCAAAACTACTTCTGTTCAATCTGAATAGAGTGTATGACAGGCATATATTATTTTTAAATATTAAATTGTGCTTATATTAAATGTTGGGAAATTTGGGGAAGGTCAGGATTAAAAAGTATTCTCCTAATTACAAGACAGAAAAGTGAAGCAATTTACCATTGTTTCTGAGAGATTTTATCCATTTGAGAATAGTTTTATTTCTAATAAAGTTGTTCCTCTACTTTTAGAAAGCTGCTCCTATTACCATTGCAACAAAATTCCTTTTGTTTCAGAGTCATTCCAGGAATGTGTATAAATTTTCCTTGGATGACCTCTAAACAACACCAAGAAAAATTTATCAATTTAATAAATATTAAAAAATAATTTCCTAAATTAGAAAATTCTAAGTATTGTAAAATTAAAACCACCTAGTCAGTCACAATGAATCTAGAATATCTTTTGTTTTTACAGGTTTTTTCTTATGTTAATAAAGAACTATAACTTTAAAATGTCTTTAATCTTAAAAGGAGTTTCATTTTTTCTTCACTAAAATGCTATCATTTATATTCAGTAAAATATTGACTATTTTCCTTTCCTTACATGATAAGCTCATAAGCTTTTTATGAGCTTATCATGTAAAATAGGTAAAATTATAGCAGGCTATTAGAAGGGTGGGGGATTATGTAAGTTCTTTAGCTCTTTGTCTAAACTTAAATTATTGCACATAAATTTCCTTAAAAATTTCTCTTCTTCTACTTCTTTCAACCAAAGGCCAGATTTATTCTACCACCTGAAACAAATAAAAAAATGAACAAATAAATAAAATACGATTTTTGTATATTAGATACAAGGCAGAGTGTGACAGAGACCCCTGAGTGATGTGAAATAATGAAGTGAGCCCTCTCCTTGCCCCCGCTGACTTCCTAGAGACAGTTTCCTGTCAGCAACACCTCAAAAGGAGCCCAGAAATCTGCTGGATTTGAGAAGAAGGAGCCAGGAATATAGAGCAACCAAGATGGCCAGAGTTCACATGGTGAAGATGGGAGAGAAGAGAGCCACAAAGAGACAGCACTCTGGGGGTCTTCAGCTGAGCACTTATCAACCATTGCATGTGTATGAGGAAACCACCAACAGCTGGGGAAAGCAGCATCCCAAAGAGCAGAAAAAAATCCCTGAAATTCACTCAGGGCTAGGAATGGCTCATGCTCCCACCAGCCAGGGTATAAAACTTCATAATTCATGGAGTATCAGGTAGAACACTAGAAGGATACCTTGACTCACAAAACTTTAAAAGAAGCCTTGAAAATATCTTAGTTTCTAAAACAAAGCTCAAGAATATTTATAGAAATATAAAACTCTCCAATGCCCAACAATATAAATTTCACAATTTCTGAGATCTCAGTCAAATATTTCCAGGCATGCAAAGAAGCAGAAAATGTAATCCATAATGAATAGAGCAATCAATTAATACAAACAGACCAAGAAATGATAGAATTAAGAGACTATGACATTAAAAAGTAATTACATTAGACAGGCAGTAGGATGATGACTGTCAGGGCCTGAGGGATGGGGAATGGGAGTTATTGTTTAATGAGTACAGAGTTTCAGTTTTATAAGATGAAAAGATTTATGAAGTTGGATGATGGTAATGGTTGTACAATACTATGAATGTATTTAATATTATTGAACTGCACACTTAAAAATGGCTAAGACAGTAAATTTTATGTGATGGGTATTTCAACACAATGAAAGTTTGGAAAACAATTTTTATATCTATATTCCATATGTTAAGAAGGTAGAAAAATTATTGAGCATGTTAAATGGAAACGTAGAAGATATACAATATTCCCAACTGAAATTCTGGTAAGAAACACGGTGCCTAAAATGAAAAAATATATTGAATGGGATAAACAGTATAATAGACACTGTGGAAGAAAAGATTAGTAAATGTAAATGCATTTGAAACAATAAATAGCAATAAGACCTGCCCAAAATGTTGAAACACAGAAAGAAAAAAACTTTGAAAAGAAAATTGATAGAGCATCATTGAACTAGGGGATAACTTCAGATGTCCTCACATACATGTAATTTGAATCCTTGTGGAAGAGCACACACAAAAAATATTTGAAAAAATAATGGCTTAAAATTTTCCAGATTGTATCAAACCTATATGCCCACAGATCCAAGAAGCTCAATGAAACCCAGGTATGAAATCCACACACGTTATATTCAAATTACTAAAACCAATGATTTTAAAAATTCAGATTTTAAAAATTATTTTTATATTACAACCACATTGCATTGGAGTTTTCCTTACCTATACGTTTTGTATACAGGAAATAAAGTCTGTAAACATCCCTTCATATACCAAGCATGCTTTATAAATTTGAGATACAGAGAGACTACAATATAAACATGATTTAGATTGTGGTCAATTTATCACCAATTGATTAATTTTTTCACTTTCCTGAAAGGAACCTATTATGGAAACCCTATTAAGTTTAAAAAACTCTCTTATTCAAGGTTAAAGAGCCCTTAGCACCAGCACTATATAAATCTGCATATGAATCCCATCAATTGTTTAGTGGTGATATTTTTTGTGGGTTGGGGTTTTGGGTTTGCTTACTGGTTTTTTTACTTAAAAAAGAAAAAGAAAAAAACCAAGAGTGATATAGATTCTTATTTAACAAGAGTGAAGTCAAAATAAACAAAAATCAAAGGGAATTAGTGAATTTAGAGAAGAAACATCAAGTAGTAAAAATATAAATTCACAAAATGACTTATAGACTGAAGTCTGCATAGACACCAGCGAATGATTTCAGATGATATCAATTTACTCATTAGTCTGGGCAAATATTTTTGATATTACATGGTTAAATTGAAAAAGGAACAGAATGCACCTACTATAAAAACCATATTAATAATAGCTATTGTTTTCATACATCCCATATGGCAAGTCCTTTTTGCACATTATTTTTCATCCTAATACAACCATGTCATAGTGAGTTATTAGTTATTAGTCCTATTATTACTAAAGTGATGACTGGGATTTTGAGAAATTACCACTTATGCCAAAACGTAAAGCCATGTAGCATAGGAAGTAACACCAAATATAAGGCACACAGCAGAGAAAGCCATAACCATCTTTCCATCTGGTCTCATTCCTGAATGTCTCAAGTCCTCAAAGAGTCTCTCTGACACCCCTGCATTTTTTGCTTCCTCCCCACCACCACAGGAATTTTCTATTGTTGTTCTGCATAATTTGGAATTATATCTGTATATATTTACTTGCTCATTATCTCACTAGGTTTAAGTTCTGTGAAGAGAGAAACAATGCTTTCCTCATTTATCACTCACTGCTGTATACCCAGTACAAATAACAACAAAAACAAATGTAACTTTACTAAAAATCACTTTACAAAATGTAAAGTTACTAAATGTAACTTTATGGCATGACATTTAGGATTCAACGAGCACTTCTGTATTGACATCATCCAGAAGGAGGATAAAATATGGAGTAGAAGACTCCATTTTTTTCACTTTAATGAAAACAACAATAAAATATGAAAATCAAAATATATTTACTGCAATAAAAGAACAGCAAGACATTTTTAATTAAAACAAATTTGAATTACCATTCAAGATTACTATACAGCAAGCTTTCCATTAAAAATAGCCCACTTTAGTAATGTCAATGAAAAGAGTGAAACTCTGTAAAATATTTTAAGAGATTTATTCTGAGTCGAATATGAGTGACCAGCCCTCGGCAGGTCCTGAGAATATGTGCTCACGGTGGTCAGGGTACAGATTGGTTTTATATACTTTTAGGGAGGCATAAGACATCAATCAAATCCACTTAAGAAATACATTAGTTTGGTTTAGAAAGGCAAGACAACTCAAAGCAGGGGCTTCCAGGCTACAGGTAAATTTAAACATTTCCTGATTAATAATTGGTTGAGTTTATCTGAAGGCCTGGGATCAATGGAAAGGAATGTTCAGGTTAAGATAAAGGATTGAGAACACAGATACAACATACCAGAATCTCTGGGACACATTTAAAGAAGTATCTAGAGGGAAATTTATAGCACCAAATGCCCACATGAGAAGAGAGGAAAGATCTAAAATTGACCGTCTAATGTCACGACTAGCGGAGCAAGATCAAACAAATTCAAAAGCTAGCAGAAGACAAGAAATAACTAAGATCAGAGCAGAGCTGAAGGAGATAGAGACACAAAAAAAAAAACCTTCAAAAAAATCAATAAATCCAGGAGCTAGTTTTTTGAAAAGATTAACAAAATAGATAGACTGCTAGGCAGACTAAAAAAAAAGAAAAGTGAGAAGAATCTAATAGATGCAATAAAAATGATAAAGGAGATATCACCACAGAGTCCACAGAAATGCAAGCTACCATCAGAGGTTACTACAAACACCTCTATGCATATAAACCAGTAAATCTAGAAGAAATGGATAAATTCCTGGACAGTTACATCCTCCCAAGAAATCAAACACCACTTGTTCTCACTCACAAGTGGATGTTGAACAATGACAATACATGGACACAAGGAAGGGAACATCACACACTGGGGCCTGTCAAGGGGTGGCAGGGGGCTAGGAGAGCAATAGCAGGGGTAGGGGATTGGGAAGGGATAACATTAGGAAAAATATCTAATGTGGATGGCAGGGGAATGGATGCAGCAAACCACCATGGCATGTGTATATCTTTGTAGCAAACCTGCACATTCTGCACATGTACCCCAGAACTTAAAGTATAATTAAAAAAAAAGAAAAAAAATTTGAAAAACAACAACAAATAGACATCCAATTAAAAAAAAAGTCAGGAAACAACAGAAGCTGGAGAGGATGTGAAGAAATAGCAACACTTTTATACTGTTGGTAGGAGTGTGAATTAGTTCAAGGATTGTGGAAGACAGTGTGGCAATTCCTCAAGGATCTAGAACCAGAAATACCATTTGACCCAGCAATCTCATGGCTAGGTAGATACTGAAAAACTTATAAATCATTCTACTATAAAGATACATGCACATGTATGTTTATTGCAGCACTGTTCACAATATCAGCAACTGGAAACCAACCCAAATGCCCATCAATGATAGATTAGATAAAGAAAATGTGGCACATATACACCATGGAATACTATGCAGCCATAAAAAAGAATGAGTTCATGTCCTTTGCAGGGACATGGATGAAGCTGGAAACCATCATTCTCAGCAAACTAACACAGGAACAGAAAACCAAACACCATATGTTCTCACTTATAAGTGGGTGTTGAACAAAGAGATCACATGGACAAAGGGAGGGGAACATCACACACTGGGCCTGTCAGGGGATGTGGGGCTAGGAGAGGGATAGCATTAGGAGAAATACCTAATGTAGATGAGGTGTTGATGGGTACAGCAAACCACCATGGCATATGTATGCCTATGTAACAAACCTGCACAGTCTGCACGTGTATCCCAGAACTTAAAGTACAACAACAACAACAAAAAATCAGCTGTATGCCGCTTACAAGAGACTCGCATGAGCTTTCAGAACACAAATAGGCTGAAAGTGAAAGGATGGTCTAGGTGAATTGGCTCACACCTGTAATCCCAGTACTTTGGGAAGGCCAAAGCCAGGTTATTGCTTAAGCTCAGGAGTTTGAGACCAGCCTGGGCAACAAAGAAAGAATACCATCTCTACAAAATATTTAAAAAATAAATACTATAAAAAAGAAGGTGAAATGATAGAGATAAATATTTTATGCAAATTGTAAACAAAAGAGAGCAAAGGTGACTGTGCTCATAGCAGACAAAATAAATCTTAAGTCAAAAACAGTCACAAGGGACAAAGAAGGTCATTATATAATAATAAAGGAGTGAATTCATCAGTAGAATGTGAAAATTGTAAACATATATGCTCCCAACGTTACAGCATATAAATATATGATGCAGATATTAACATAACCAAATAGAATACAATAATAGTAGGTACTTCATACCCAATATTCAACAATGGGTAGATCAACCAGACAGAAAATGAATAAGGAAACACTAGATTTGAACAATACATAAAACCAAATGGACCTACCAGACTTATAATGAGCATTTTGTTCAACAGCAGCAGAATGCAAATTCTTCTCAAGTATACATGAAACATTCTTTAGGAGAGATTAAGTGTTAGATGACAAAATAAATCTTAACAAATTTGAGATGATTGAAATTATATCAAGTATCTCTTCTGACCACAATGGTATGAAACCAGAAATCAATAACAAGATAAAAATCGAAAATTTCACAAATATGTGGATATTAAACAACACACTCCAGAATAGCCAATAAGACAAAAGAAAAAAAAATCAAAGGGGAAATCAAAAAATATTTTGAAACAAATGAAAATGGAACAGTAGAGGAGTTGGATTAAGATGACAGATAGAATGCAGGACTAGATTGCAGCTCCTGCCCCAACAGTCAGAAGAGCATGTAGAGACCCACATTATGAGCTTTTGCTCCAAGAATGACCGCAGGAACATACCTGAAAAGCTGAGAGAATCCACAAATCCTTTGAAGGAAATGGATTGCGGCTGCAGGCTCCCTGAGATGCTAAAAAACTGTGAGTCTGCTTGCTTTCTCAGTGGGGAGGCTGGTGGTCTGGGGCAAATTCTCAGCCCTGGTCACCGGCTGCCTGGAAATACACTCAGGGCTATTGTGGAGGCATGGTGTGAGTGAGATCAGCCTTTAGGACTGCAGGCTGCATGGGAGCAAGATGAGGTCTATGACTGCCAGCTTTCCCCAACTTCACTAGCAATCCCTATGACTCAGCAGAGGCAGGAATATAACATAACTCCATTGGCCTGGGAACCACACCCCCATCCCCCACAGCAGCCTCAGCAGACCCTGCCCAAGGAAAATCTGAGCTCAGACATACCTATCCCTGCCCCTACTTGGGATCTTTCTCTACCCGCCCTGGTTTCTGAAGACAAAAGGCATAATCTCCTGGGAGCTCTATGGCCCTGACCGCTGCCTTAGAAACCTGAATACTTAATCAGGTATCCCTAGGGCAAGTTTGCATGCTCCCTATAGGACCGCAGCTGATGCACTTTTGAAAGTGTCACCTCCTGGCTGGAGGCCAACCAACACAAAACCAGCTCACTAAAAACAACCAACACTAACCAGCACAAAAATACAACCAATGGCCTTAATAGATTCATCTTCACTCTCCTGCTACCTACACCAGGGCAGGTGCTAGTATCCACCACTGAAAGATCTGAAGATGAATCACATCACAAGAGACTTTGCGGACATTCCCCAGTACCAGCCTGGAGCCTGGTAGCTCCACTAGTTGGCTAGACCCAGAAGAACAAAGACAATCACTGTAGTTTGGCTCTCAGGAAGCCCCATCTCTAGGGGAAAAGGGAGACTACCACATCAAGGGAGCACCCCATGAGACAAAAGAATCTGAACAGCAGATTTGGAGACCCAGATCTTCCCTCTAACATAGTCTACCCAAATGAGAAGGAAACAGAAAAGCAATTCTGGTAATATAACAAAACAAGGTACTTTAACAACCCCAAAAGATCACACTAGCTCATCAGCAATGGATCCAAACTAGAAGATGAAATCTCTAAATTGCCCAAAAGATCACACCAGCTCATCAGTAATGGATCTAAACCAGAAGGAAAAATCTCTGAATTATCAGGAAAGGAATTTAAAAGGTCAATTATTAAGCTAATCAAGGAAGCAACAGAGAAAGGCAAAGTCCAGCTTACAGAAATCAAAAACATTATACAAGCTATGAAAGGGAAAATCTTCAGTGAAATAGATAGCATAAATAAAAAACACTACATCTGAAAATCAAGAACACACTTAGAGAAATGCAAAATGCACCGGAAAGTCTCACGGATAGAATCAAACAAGCAGAAGAAAGAACTTCAGAGCTTGAAGACAAGGCTTTCAAATTACCTCAGCCCATCAAAGGCAAAGAAAAAAGAATTTTAAAAAATGAACAAGACATCCAAGAAGTTTGGAACTATGTTAAATGTCCAAATCTAAGAATAATTGGTGTTCCTGAGGAAGAAGAGAAATCTAAAAGTTTGAAAAATGTATTTGAGGGAATAATTGAGGAAAATTTTTCTGGCCTTGCTAGAGATCTAGACATTCAAATACAAGAAGCTCAAAGAACACCTGCAAAATTCATCACGAAAAGATCAACATCTCAGCACACAGTCATCAGGTTATCTAAAGTTAAAACAAAGGAAAGAATTTTAAGAGTTGTGATGCAAAAGCGTCAGATAACCTATAAAGGAAAACCTATCAGAGTAATATCAGATTTTTCAGCAGAAATCCTATAAGCTAGAGTAGATTGGGGTAAAATTTTTAGCCTCCTTAAACAAAACCATTATCAGACAAGAATCTTGTATCCAGTGAAACTAAGCTTTATAAATGAAGGAAAGACATAGTCTTTTCCAGGCAAACAACTGCTGAGAAAATTTGCCATTACCAAGCAAGTACTATAAGAACTGCTAAAAGGAGCTCTAAATCTTGAAACCAATCCTCAAAATACTACAAATTAGAACTACTTAAAGCATAAATCTCACAGGACCTACATAACAGTAATACAATGAAAAATAAAACAAGGTATTCAGGCAAAAAATAGCACAATGAATAGAATAGTACCCCACATCTCAATACTAACGTTGAATGTAAATGGCCTACATTCTCCATTTGAAAGATACAGAATGGCAGAATGGATAAGAATTCACCAACCAAGTTTCTACTGTCTTCAGGAGACCCACCTAAAAGATAAGGACTCACATAAACAAGTAAACGCAGCTTGGTGTGATGGCTCATGCCTGTAATCCCAGCACTTTGAAAGTCTGAAGTGAGCAGGAGATTGAGACCAGCCTGGCCAACATGGCGAAACCTCATCTCTAGAAAAAATAATAATAATAATAATAATTATCCAGTCTTAGTGGCATGTTACTATAGTCCCAGTTACTCTGGAGGCTGAGGCAGGAGAACAGCTTGAACCTGGGAGATGGAGATTGCAGTAAGCTGAAACCGCACCACTGCACACCAGCCTGGGTGACAGAGTGAGACTCCGTCTCAAAAAAAAAAAAAAAAAAAAAAAAAAAAGGTAAATAGGTAGAAAAAGTTATTCCATGCAGATGGACACCAAAAGTGAGCAACAGTAGCTATTTTTATATCAGACAAAACAAATGTTAAGACAACAGCAGTTAAAAAAGATGAAGAGGGATATTATATAATGATAGAAGAACTGATGCAGCAGGGAATGTCACAACACTAAATATATGTGCATCTAACTCTGGAGCTCCCAAATTTATAAAACAATTACTACTAAACCTAAGAAATGAGATAGACAGCAACACAGTAATAGTAGGGGACTTTAATACTCCACTGACAGCACTAGACAGGTCATCAAGACAGAAAGTCAACACAGAAAGAATGGACTTAAAACTATGCCCAACAGCAAATGGACTTAAAGATATTTACAGAACATTCTACCCAACAACTGCAGAATATACATTTTATTCATCAGCACATGGAACATTCTCCAAGATAGACCATATGATAGGCCACAAAGCAAGTCTCAGTAAATTTTAGAAAATCAAAATTATATCAAGTACTCTCTCAGTTTACAGTGGAATAAAACTGGAAATCAACTCCAAAAGGAACTGTCAAAACCATGCAAGTACATGGAAATTAAATAAACTGCTCCTCAACGATCTTTGGGTCAACAATGAAATCAAGAGGGAAATTTGAAAATTATTTGAGCTGAATGATAACAATGACACAACCTATCAAAACCTCTGGGATACAGCAAAAACCACGCTAAGAGGGAGGTTCATAGCATTAAATGCCTACATCAAAAAGTCTGAAAGAACGCAAATAGACAATCTAATGTCATGTTTCATGGAACTGGAGAAAAAGAACAATCCAAACCCATACCCAGTAGAAGAAAAGAAATAACAAAGACCAGAGCAAAACTAAATAAAATTGAAACAAAAATATAGAAAAGATAAACAGAAAACTGGTTCTTTGAAAAGATAGATAAAATAGATAAAATTGATAGACCTTTAGCAAGATTAACAAAGAAAAAAAAAAAAAAAAAAAAAAAAAAATAAAAAAAAAAAAAAAAAAAAAAAAAAAAAAAAAAAAAAAGAGAGAGAGAGAAGATCCAACTAAGCCAATTAGAAATTAAATGGGAGATTTACTACTGATACCACAGAAGTACAAAAGATTACTCAAGGCATCTTTACACGCATGAGCCAGATGGATGAATTCCTGGAAATATATAACCATCCTAGATTAAGGCAGGAAGATATAGAGTCTCTGAACAGACCAATAACAAGCAGCAAGTTTGAAATGATGGTTTAAAAAAAAAAATGCCACCACACATATACACCATGAAATACTATGTAGCCATAAAAAAGGATGAGTTTGTGTCCTTTGTAGGGACATGGATGAACCTGGAAACCATCATGCTCAGCAAACTGACACAAGAACAGAAAACCAAACACTGCATGTTCTCACTCATAGGTGGGTGTTGAACAATGAGAATAGATGGACACAGGGAGGGGAACATCACACACTGGGGTCTCTTGGGAGGTGGGCGGGTAATGGGAGGGATAGTGGAGGGTGGGGAGATTGGGGAGGGATAACATTGAGAGAAATACCTAATGCAGGTGACAGGGGATGGAAGCAGCAAACCACCATGGCATGTGTGTACCTATGTAACAATCTTATAAGATCTGCATATGTACCCCAAAACTTAAAGTATAATAATATATATATATATTTATATATGAAAATAGGGATATTAAATATATTGGTGAGAAAACTGGAGAAAGACATAGTGAACATGTGAGAATCTTGCTCTACTAGTTGGTAGGAAGGTGACTGGAAATTGGAGTTGTTTTGGTAAGCTGAGGAGAGAACTTTTCTTATAGTGAAGTCTGGTAGCTAAACCTCCTTGCATCAAGACCAATATAGTCTTATTCAAAGAATGCCACATCACAGTGAATTGTGCTGTGGATGGCTTCCAGTGTGTGAATTGTAGATGATGATTTTAACAGATTTTGGGGATAAAAAGTATTAAGAAAAGGCCTCACTGACCATGCATTTGCTCTACTTTTTGCTTTTGACCAAGTATACGCTTCAAAAATAACTTATTGAATGCATACAAGTGATTGTGTGTCATTTGAATCAGTAGGAAGTCAGTTACTAAACACACTTTTCTAAAAAAAAAAGTCAGTTTAATTTTACCAGAAAGTAGTGTCATTTGAGATTGCAAGTTTCAAACCAACTTTCCAATTCTGTCTTATAAGGATGGCTTAAATTCTGAATATTAAAACAATGTTAGTTTACACCAAGATTCTGTGATGGTTTTACATATTCTTTTTCCCCTTTGTTAAGGTAGGTAGGCCACAGCATATGTGACTGATTTTCTCAGGAGTTATAAAGTGATACAGATAAAGCTAAAAAAGAAGATTTTGATACCTTTGTTTTAATTTTCCAGTATCAGGGATTGTGGCTACAGTGGTCTACTTTGTAAAAAATCTTTTTTTGCTTTGTCTTTTAACAGATTTATCAGCAGGTTGCAGTTGAACATGGCCTTGAGGTAAATCATGCCCCTTCTTGAAATACAGTTTCAGTAGATTGTTCATAGTATTTTAAGGAATTGGGATTTTTTTTACAAAAATACAGAAGTTTTGTTTGATTCTGTTCTAGATTTTTTTTCTTCTAAATAAATGAGAAAGATATTCCAAAAAGAAAAAAAATGCCACCCAAAATGGCCAGGACCAGATGGATTCACAGCTGAATTCTATCAAACAATTCAAAGAAGAATTAGTACCAATCCTACTGACTCTATTCCAAAAAGTAGAGAAAGAGGGATTTCTCTCTAAATAATCTGATGAAGCCAGTATTACCCTAATACCAAAACTGGGGAAGGGCATAACAAAAAAGAAAACTAGAGACCAATACCCTTGATGAACACAGACGCAAAAATCCTTAACAAAAGGCTAACAAGCTGAATCCAACAGTATATCAAAAAGATAATCTACCATGATCAAGTGAGTTTCATACTAGGGATGCAGAGATGGTTTAACATATATAAGTCAATAAATGTAATACACTACATAAGCAGAATTAAAAACAAAAATTACACATCATCTCAATAGATGTAGAAAAAGCAACTGACAAAATCCAGCATGCCTTTGATTAAAACCCTCAACAAAACTGACATAGAAGGGACATACCTTAATGTAATAAAAGACATTTATGACAAAACTACAGCCAATATTATACTGAATGGGGAAAAGTTGAAAGAATTCCCCTGAGAACTGGAACAAGACAAAGATGTCCGCTTTCACCACTTTTATTAAACATAGTACTGGAACTCCTAGCCAGAGCAATCAGACAAGAGAAAGAAATAAAGGGCATCCAAATCAGTAAAAAGGAAGTCACATTGTCACTATTTGCTGATGATATGATTGTATACCTAGAAAATCCTAAAGACTCATCCAAAAAGCTCCTAGAACTGATAAATGAATTCATCAAAGTTTCAGGATACAAAATTAATGTACACAAATCAGTAGCTCGGCTATACACCAACAGTGACAAGGGGAGAATCAAATAAAAAACTCAACCACTTTTACAATAGCTTTCAGAAAAATTTAAATACTTCAGAATATACCTACTCAGTAGGTGAAAGACCTCCACAAGGAAAACTACAAAACACTGATGAAAGAAATCATAGATAACACAGGCAAATGAAAACACATCCCATGCACATGGATGAGTAGAATCAATATTGTGAAAATGACCATATTGCCAAAAACAATCTACAAATTCAATGAAATTTGCATTAAAACTCCAGCATCATTCTTCATAGAACTAGAAAAAACAATCCTAAACTTAAAAAGAAACCAAAAAAACAGCCCACATAGCCAAAGCAAGACTAAGCAAAAAGAATCAATCTCGAGGCATCCCATTACCTGACTTGAAACTATTCTATAAGGCCATAGTCACCAAAACAGCAGGGTAATGGTATAAAAATAGGTACATAGATCAATAGAAGGGAATAGAGAACCCAGAAACAAAGCCAAATACTAACAGTCAACTGATCTTTGACAAAGCAAACACAAATATAAGTGAAGAAAACACGCCCTATTCAACAAGTAGTGCTGGGATAATTGGCAAGTCACATGTAGAAAAATAAAACTGGATCCTCATTTCTCACCTTATACTAAAATCAACTCAAAATGTATCAAGGACTTAAATGTAAGACCTGAAGCCATACAAATTCTAGAATATAATCGGTGAAACCCTTCTAGACATTGGTTTAGGCAAGGATTTCATGACCAATAACCCAAAAGCAAATGTGAAAAAACAAAGATAAATAGATGGGACTTAATTAACGAAAAAGCTTCTGTACAGCAAAAGAAATAATCAGCAGAATTTACAGATCACCCACAGAGTGAGAGAAAATCTTCACAATCTATACATCGGACAAAGGACTAATATCCAGAATCTACAGAGAACTCAAAGAAGTCAGCAAGAAAACAAACAAACAAACAAACAATCCTGTCAAAAAGTGGGCTAAAGGACATGAATAGACAATTCTCGAAAAAAGATGGATATAGAAATGACCAACAAGCGTTAAAAAAAATGCTCAGCATCACTAATCATCAGAGAAATGCAAATCAAAACCATAATGGGATACTGCCTTACTCCTGTAAGAGTGGCCATAATAAAAATATAATAGCTGCTGGTGTGGATGTGGTGAAAAGAGAACACTTTTACACTGTTGATGGGAATGTAAACAAGTACAAGCACTATGAAAAACAGTGTGGAGATTCCCTAAAAAGCCAAAAGTGTATCTACTATTTGATCCCACTACTAGGTATCTACCCAGAAGAAAAGAAGTCATTATACTTCATCCCATGTATATTTATAGCAGCACAATTTCCAATTGCAAAAATACAGAACCAGTCCAAATGCTCATCAATCAACAATCATGTAAAGAAAATGTCATATATATATATATTATATAATATATATACTATATAATATATATATATATATATATAATATATATATATGCATGAATACTACTCAGCCATAGAAGGGAAAGAAATAATGGCATTTGCAGCAACCTGGATGGAATTGGAGACTGCTATTCTAAGTGAAGTAGCACAGTAGCACAGGAATGGAAAAAACAAACTTTTTATGTTTGCATTCATATGAAAGAGCTAAGCTAACGTAGACACAAAGGCATAAGAATGATATAAAAATCTTTGGGGACTTGGGGGAAAAGATGGGGGTGGTGAGGTATAAAAGACTACACATTGGGTACACTGTACACTGCTTGGTGATAGGTTCACCAAAATCTTAGAAATCATCACCAAACGTATTCATGCAACCAAACACCACCTGTTCCCCCAAAACTTATTGAAATAAAAAAATAAATTAAAAAAAGAAAATGGAACATACTAAATTTATGGAATATAGCAAAATCAGTTCTAAGAGAGAAGTTACACAAATGCCCAATTAAGAAAAAAAGACCACAAGTAAACAACCTATATTTATACCTCAAGAAACTAGAAAAAGAATAAACTAAGCCCAAAGTTAGTGGAAGAAAGGAAATAATAAAGATCAGAGCAGAAATAAAATAGAGACTAGAAAAACAATAGAAAAGATCAATGAAACAGTCTTTTTTTTTTTTTTTGAAAATACAAAGTTAACAAGGCTTTACTAGACTAAGATAAAAGAGAGATGACTCAAATTAATGAAATTTTAAATGAAAGAAAAGATATTACAACTGATCCCACAGACTACAAATGATCATTAGAGACCACTATAAACAATTGTATGCCAAAAATTTGGATAACCTAGAAGAAATGAATAAATTCCTGGAAGCATACAACCTATCAAGTCTGAATCAAGAAAAAACAAAAAATATAAAGAGATCAATATCAAGTAAAGAGATTGAATGAGTAATAAAATCCTGTCAACAAAATAAAGTCCAGGACCTGTTTGTTTCACTGATGAATTCTAACAGACATTTAAAGAATTAATACTAATTCTTCTCAAACTCTTTCAAAACAGTGAAAGATGCGGTAACACAAGCTGATTTAATGAGGCCAGCATTACCCTGATACAAAAGGCAGATAAGCAAGCTAAAAGAAAAGAGAATTACAGGCCAATATCTCTGATGAACATAGATGCAAAAATCCTCAACAAATTACTAGCAAACTGAAATCAACAGTACATTTACAGATCATTCACCATGATCAAGTGAGCTTTATCCCTGTGGCACAAAGTTACACACTAATTCATAAATGTGATACATCACATTAACAGAATGAAGTACAAAACCAATATGATCATCTCCATAGAGGCAGAGAAAAAATTTGACAAAAGTTAACATCTTTTTATGATATTAAAAAAACTTTCAATACATTAATTATCGAAGGATTGTATCTCAACATAACAAAGGCCATAAATAAGCCCACAGCTAACATCACATTCAATGGTGAAAAACTGAAAGCTTTTCCTCTAAGATAAGGAAGAAGACAAGGATGTTCACTTTTATAACTTCAGTTCAAAGTAATTCTAAAAGTCCTAGCAAGAGGAACAAGGCAAGAAAAGGAAATAAAGGGTATACAAATAAAGGAAGGGGAGAAATTGCTATTTGCAGATGACATGATATTATAAATAAAAAACTCTTAATACTTCACCAAAAACTTACTAGTTTACTGGTTAAGACTAATAAACACATTCAATAAAGTTTCAGGATATAAAATCAACATACAAAAACAGTTATGTCTCTATACACTAACAAATAACGACTTGAAAAAAATTAAGAAAATAATTTTGTTTACAATAGGATCAAAAATACTTAGGAATAAATGTAATCAATGAGATGAAATTCTGTTCTATAGAAACTATAAAACTTTGATGAAAGAAATTGAAGAATACACAAATAAATGGAAACATATCTGTGTCTATGGATTGGAAAAACTGATATTAAAATATCCGTATTATTTAAAGCAAACTACAGATTCAACGCAATCTCTATTAAAATTCCAATGGCAGTGTTCACAGAAATGGAAAAAAAAATTCTAAAATTTGTGTAGAACCACAAAGACCCTGAGTAGCCAAAGGAATCCTGAGTAAAAAGAAAAAAGCCAGAGGCATCACACCACCTGATTTCAAAATATGCTGCAAAGCTATAGTAAACAAAACAATGCTATAGTATTGGAATAAAAACAGACATATAAACCAGGGCAATAGAATAGATAATGCAGAAATAAATCCTCATTTACAATCAAATGATGTTTGACAAAAGTACCAAGAAAACATACTGGAAAAAGGACAGTTGCCTTGATAAATAAAGTGGGAATACGAAATAACCACAGGCAGAAGAATGAAATTGGATCCTTATTTCATATCTCAGGTCTTACTTTTTAAGTAACTAATCCAGTTTGGGTTGGGTTTTAGAGTAACTCAAACTGAATTAATTACTTAAAAAGTAAGACCTGAAACCATAAAACTACTAGAAGAAAATAGAAAAAAAAATTGACATTTGTCTAGCCAATAATTTTTTGGATAGAATCCTAAAATCACACATTGCAAAAGCAAAAATAAATGAAATGCTATTGAAGACAAAGCTTCTGTACAGCAGAGAAAATAATCAACAGATTGAAGAGGCAATGGGAAAAAATTACCATATATCTGATAAGAGGTTAATATCAAAAAGATGTAAGGCACTCAAACAACTCACAAGCAAAAAAATAAATAACCCAATTTAAAAACTGGCAATGGACCTAAAGAGACATTTCTCAGAAGAAGATGTACAAATGTCCAATGTACATGAAAAGAAGCTCTGCATCACTAATCATGAGGAAAATGCAAACCAAAACTCCAAGGTGTTACTCACCTCACACCGGTTATCAAAAAGACAGGAGATAACAAGTGTTGAAAAGTGAAGAAAGGGGAATCCTTGTATGTTGTTGGTAGAGTTGCAATTATTAATCTTACAACATGGTGTCAAAATATATGATATATGGTCAAAGTATATGGTGTAAAACCACAAATCTGCTAGAAAAAATTTACAAAGTTAAAATGAGAGAACTTGTACCTCTTTCAATCGTGGGTAGAAAAGGGTGCAAAAAAGTTAATAGGAATTTAGAAGATTTAGGCAATATAATAATGTTGATTTGGTAAGTGCATAAACCTGAAACTAACAAAGAATATAAAACCTTACTGATGCCACTGAATTATCAAATGTACACACAAAAATGCTTAAAATGGAAAATTTTATCACATATTTATCTCTATATATTTTATCACTGTAGGGAATGAAAAAAAATTTTTTTTCTCATTGATTGCTAGCTTCATGCTTGAAGCCCCTCTAACAACGGAGAGATTAACAAGAGAAAAACATACAAGTTTATTTAATAAAAGTATTATGTGATATAGAAACCTTCACAAGAAAATGAAGACCAAATGAAACAGGTAAACCAGTATGCTGGGTTTGTTTTTTTTTTTTTTTTTTTTAAGATAGAGTGTTGCTTTGATGCCAGGCTGGAGTGCACTGGCACGATCTCAGCTCACTGCCATCTCCGCCTCCTGGGTTGGTTCTCCTGCCTCAGCCTCCTGAGTAGCTGGGACGAGAGGCTCACCTACCATGCCCAGCTAATTTTTGTATTTTTAGTAGAAACAAGATTTCACCATGTTGGCCAGGACGGTCTCCATCTCCTGACCTTGCGATCCACCTGCCTCAGCCTCCCAAAGTGCTGGGACTACAGGCGTGAGGCACCGTGCCTGGCCAACATGTATGCTTTTATGCTGATGTTTGACAAAGAGGTGGATGCTTGTGAAGAGGAATGATTTTAAAAAGGGGGTGTGATTCATGTAATAAACAAGAAAACTTAGCACAGCCTATCTGTGCAGGTTCTTCTCTGTGGCCCTGTGTCTTCAGAGATAAAAATGTTCCTTTCTTCCAGGTATGGAGAGAGCACCTTAAATCAGGGTCTTACGGCCTGCTTCAGGGGAAGAGTGAGAGAGCTCAGAGAGTGACCTTCCTGGGATTTGTGACTTGTCTCAAGGGAAAAGGGGAAGAGGAAGGCGAGTGTGTTCTTCCTGCTTCTGCTGTTTTCTCAAATGCCAGCTGTCATATTTTGGGGTAGTGTATAATGAACCCTGATATGGCATTAACAACAACAAACTGCATGTGGAACAGGATGCCACAAGCTAGAACAGACTCAGTAAGTACCAACCAAAGAGCTGATATTAGCAACTGATTACATTATTTGACCTTATACGGTACAATTTGAAGTGAACAATAAAATGAATAGCCAATGAAATCTACATCTGTCCTCAGAATGTTTGGAAACTAAAAAACATACTTAAAATAATTTTTAAAAATTAAATAAAAAAAAACAAATAAAAAAAGGAAACAGAAAAAAATCATAAGAAATATTAGAAAATATTTAGAAGAAAATGTAAATTCCAAGGCAATGTTTGTGAAATACACTTAAATCATTCAATAGAGGGAATTTTGTAGCCTTAAAATACATGCACAAAGAAATAAATCTTTCCTGATTTCTTTTATTCCTGCAAAGTTCTGGTTCCCTGAACCACTGAAATTGTTTTCCTTTTCCCCCAGATATTTTACTTTTTGCATGTCTTGAGTATTAAACTGCAGTTATTTGTCTTCTTTTAGTTGGAACTAATTCCCTTCCATCCAAAGGAAAACAAAGTGTTCAAGAAGGAATACTGGTCAGTTGTTTTGTGGAAACTGAAATAATGGATGGACAACAGTGTTAGGTAGCTGGTTGATATCAGAGGCAGAGTAGCCTTTCCAAAGGACTGATTTCTGTTTAGCCCTTGGGAAAAAAAGGCTAATGGCATTTAGCAAGTGTGAGGGTATAGTGGAGTGTGTCTGACTTCCTATACCACCACAGCCAAGAAATCAGTTTTCAAAGTTTTGCCTGGGTCCCTGTGGACAAGAGAGGTCTGTTTAGTCAGCTGGGGGCCTTAGAATTTAATTTCTATTCCTCAATATGATGATGGCACAAAACATAGTAGGAAATTATTAGAAATTTACTGTAGCAAGCCTTTTTTTTTTTTTTAATTATGCCTTAAGTTCTGGGATACATGTGCAGAACATACAGGTTTGTTACCTAGGTGCAGGGACACAGATGAAGCTGGAAATCATCAATCTCAGCAAACTGACCCAAGGACAGAAAACCAAACACCGCATGTTGTAAGGTTTTTATGCTATACATTAAGTGGCATTTTATCACTATGTTATTTGAAGATAGACTGTGCTAAGTTAAAAATATATTAAAGGGGGAGGATCCAAGATGGCCATTTAGGAACAGCTCAGGATTGCAGCTCCCAGTGAAAGTGCAGAGGGTGAGTGGACGCCGCATTTTTATTGCCCACAGACTAGGAAATTCCCAGGCGGAGGAGCTCCACGGGTCACCAGCGCGGCTGTTTCGGCCAGTGCGGCTGTGCCGGTCGGCGCCGCTGCTTTGCCCCGAGCGGCTGCTTTGTCGGCGCCCCGGAGCAGCGGTTCTCTGTACAAAATGTACCGGTCCGGGTGCCCTTTTTGCTGGTGATTGGAGCCACGAGAAGTCATCCATTCGTCTGTTTAAAAAGGG
>NW_016107557.1:2992842-3021466 GCF_001604975.1 Cebus imitator | reverse complement strand
CAATTATATGTTACCCAAAAAAATCCACTTTAAAAGCTATAACTGGGTTAAAAATTAAACCATCTGCTCATTAAATAATATTATGAAAATTAACAGAACAGGCACAGTCTGGGAGAAAATTTTTTTACCTATTATATATATAGTGAATTTATCTGACAAAAAATATATTCAGAATATATTAAAAATTAGAAATCATTTTTAAGACAAATATTTCAAAAATAAAAATGGGTATAAAACTTGAATAGACACACTATAAAGATATGATGATCAGAGCATAGGAAAAGCTCCAAATATCACTAATCTTCAGGGAAACGAAAATTAAAACCACAATTAAAAAACACAACACCATTATGAGAATGTTTGAAATTTGTAAAAGACTGACACTTTTGTCAGTAACGATGTGGAAAATGTGGAATTCTTATACATTTCTGGTGGGAATTAAAATTATACAAACTTTTTGGAGAATTGTTTGACAATTTCTGATTAAGTTTCATGTACGCCTACTCTATGACTCAGCATTTTCACTTTGGGGAATTTGTTATTCCCCAAAGTGAAATCAACATGCGCTCACAAAAGACCCTAATGTGGATGTTCATAGCAACTTTATTCAAAATAACCAAAATCTAGAAAAAAACTCACATATCAACAAAAGAAAAAAACAAACAAACTGTGGTACACTTCTCAAAAATATTATACAGAGTGAAACAAACCAGACCCAAAAACACATGCTGTGTGTTTCTATTTACCTAAATTTTAAGAATAGGGAAAACAAATATACAGTGATAGAAATCAGATATAAATATTTCAGAGTAGGCAGAGGAGGGACTTGACTAGAAGGGGGTCCCAGGGAAGTGTCCATGGTTATGGAAAAGTTTGAGTGGTGGTTACATGGGCACATGTAGTTGTCAAAATTAATTGAATTATACCTAAAATATGTTAATTTTATTTTATGTAAACTACATATTTGCATCTATGTAACAGGTTTTATAGCTAAAAATGAAAATCATTGTTTTTTTTAAATTCCAGTTTTAAAAAATGCATATTTCATGTCGTATTTTCTAAATCACAAACTTACGCATTTCTATTTTATTACATTAGCTCAGCCTTATGAAAAGTTTGTGTTTGTATTTTCATTTCATTTCATTAATTTCTGCTTTTATTATTTCTGCCCTACTCCTTAGAATTTGTCTTTTTTCTATTTCTGAATTCCTTTTTTTTCTTCTAGATGGAGTTTTGCTCTTGTCCCTTAGGCTGGAGTGCAATGGTGTGATCTTGGCTTACTGCAACCTTTGCCTCCTGGATCCAAGTGATTATCTTGAGTAGCTGGGATTAAGGCACCATGCCCAGGAAATTTTTGTTATTTTTAGTAGAGATGGGTTTCCACCATGTTGGCCAGGCAGGTTTCAAACTCCTGATCTCAGGTGATGCACCCTCCTTGACTTCCCAAAGTGCTGGGAGTACCAGTGTGAGCTACCACGCCCAGTCTTCTATTTCTAAATCCCGTTTTGTTTTGGGGTTTTTTTTTTAGAGGTACGGTCTTGCTGTAGTACAGTGGTGCGATCCTAGCTCACTACAGCCTTGACTGCCTGGGCTCAAACCATCCTCCTACCTCAACCTCCTAAGTGGCTGGAAATACAGATAGCACCACCACGCACAGATAATTGTTTAAATGTGTTTGTAGAGACAGGGTCTCACTGTGTCGCCCAGGGTGGTTTCAAAATCCTGGCCTCAAGCAGTCTTCCTGCCTCGGCCTCCGAAATTGTTCAATTACAAGCATGAGCCACTGCAAGAGGCTTATTTCGAGATTATTGAGTTCAATTCTTAACTCAATAATTTTTTATTTCTTCATTAAAAAAACATGTTGTTAAGTCAGAAATTGTGAACAATATGAGATATCATTCTACTTGCACCCGAGAGAGAGAGACAGAGAGAGAGAGAGAGAGAGAGAAACTAAGCAGCAGCATCCACTCAACATTATTCGAGATAAGGAATTGCACTGCTGGTGAGGTGACTGGGGGTATGCCAGAAGTATGCATTTTTTCACATATATAGAAGCAGAGAATATGGACACCTTCTATGGTGTAGGGAAAAGGATCCTCCTCTCCCTTTGGAATGTTAAATGTCTCCAGGGGAAAGATAAAATGTGCTTCCAATTCAGTTTCACCCTATGTTTTTTTTGTTTTGTGAGACAGAGTCTTGCTCTGTCCTGTTGCCTAGGCTGGAGTGCAGTGGTGCAATCTTGGCTCACTGCAACGTCCACCTCCCAGGTTCAAGCAATTCTCCTGACTCAGCCTCCTGAGTAGCTAGGATTACAGGCACACGCCACCACACACAGCTAATTTTTTTGTATTTTCTGTAGAGAGGGGGTTTCACCATGGTGGCCAGGCTAGTCTCGAACTCCTGACCTCAAGTGATCCACCCACCTCAGCCTCCCAAAGTGCTGGGATTACAGCTTGAGCTATGGTGCAGGCCAGTTTCACCTCTTTAAAATGTAAACACCGATAAAGATAACTCTCTAAATTCCTCAGGTGATCTCAAGGTTATTCAGTCCATCTTTCCAGTTTCCCAGGCCCCACCCAGGTATGCAAGCTTCTTCCCACTCAAGGAAATAAAAGAACTTTTGTTCTGGATTTCTGCTTAGTCTCTATTAAAAAGGAAAAATAAAATTAAAATTTTTTAAAATAAAAAAATAACACTTTGTTTTCCTTTGGATAGAAGGGAATTAGTTCCAACTAAAAGAAGACAAATAACTGCAGTTTAATACTCAAGACATGCAAAAAGTAAAATATCTGGGGGAAAAGGAAAACAATTTCAGTGGTTCAGGGAACCAGAACTTTGCAGGAATAAAAGAAATCAGGAAAGATTTATTTCTTTGTGCATGTATTTTAAGGCTACAAAATTCCCTCTATTGAATGATTTAAGTGTATTTCACAAACATTGCCTTGGAATTTACATTTTCTTCTAAATATTTTCTAATATTTCTTATGATTTCTTTCTGTTTCCTTTTTTTATTTGTTTTTTTATTTAATTTTTAAAAATTATTTTAAGTATGTTTTTTAGTTTCCAGACATTCTGAGGACAGATGTAGATTTCATTGGCTATCCATTTTATTGTTCACTTCAAATTGTACCGTATAAGGTCAAATAATGTAATCAGTTGCTAATATCAGCTCTTTGGTTGGTACTTACTGAGCCTGTTCTAGCTTGTGGCATCCTGTTCCACATGCAGTTTGTTGTTGTTAATGCCATATCAGGGTTCATTATACACTACCCCAAAATATGACAGCTGGCATTTGAGAAAACAGCAGAAGCAGGAAGAACACACTCGCCTTCCTCTTCCCCTTTTCCCTTGAGACAAGTCACAAATCCCAGGAAGGTCACTCTCTGAGCTCTCTCACTCTTCCCCTGAAGCAGGTCGTAAGATCCTGATTTGAGGTGCTCTCTCCATACCTGGAAGAAAGGAACATTTTTATCTCTGAAGACACAGGGCCACAGAGAAGAACCTGGGCAGATAGGCTGTGCTAAGTTTTCTTGTTTATTACATGAATCACACCCCCTTTTTAAAATCATTCCTCTTCACAAGCATCCACCTCTTTGTCAAACATCAGCATAAAAGCATACATGTTGGCCGGGCACGGTGCCTCACGCCTGTAGTCCCAGCACTTTGGGAAGCTGAGGCAGGTGGATCGCAAGGTCAGGAGATGGAGACCGTCCTGGCCAACATGGTGAAATTCCGTTTCTACTAAAAATACAAAAATTAGCTGGGCATGGTAGGTGAGCCTCTCGTCCCAGCTACTCGGGAGGCTGAGGCAGGAGAACCACTTCAACCCAGGAGGCGGAGATGGCAGTGAGCTGAGATTGTGCCACTGCATTCCAGCCTGGCAACAAAGCAACACTCTGTCTCAAAAAAAAAAAAAAAAAAAAACAACCCAGCATACTGGTTTACCTGTTTCATTTGGTCTTCATTTTCTTGTGAAGGTTCCTATGTCACATAAAACTTTTATTAAATAAACTTGTATGTTTTTCTCTTGTTAATCTCTCTGTTGTTAGAGGGGCTTCAAGCATGGCATGAAGCTAGCAATCAATGAGAAAAAAATATTTTTTTCATCCCCTACAGTGACAAAATATGTAGAGGTAAATATATGATAAAATTTTCCATTTTAAGCATCTTTATGTGTACATTTCACAATTCAGTGGCATCAGTAAGGTTTTATATTCTTTGTTAGTTTCAGGTCTATGCACTTACCAAATCAACATTATTATATTGCCTAAATCTTCTAAATTCCTATTAACTTTTTTGCGCCCTTTACTACCCATGATTGAAAGAGGTACAAGTTCTTTCATTATAACTTTGTAATTTTTTTCTAGCAGATTTGTGGTTTTACACCACATACTTTGAGCGTATATCATATACTTTGACACCATGTTGTAAGATTAAAAATTATTTTATCCTCCCAGCATCTTATCTCTATTTTTCTTATCAATACATACATATTCTAATTAAGTCATGCACATTTTTGTCTTAAAGTGTGTTTCATTTTATGTGATTTTGTTATCAGGATCAAGCTGAGTGACCTAAGGACAAGGCACTTTGAGTAGATAGGACAGGATTAGATTTATTTTTGTTTTCAGTGGATGGTCATGTGAAAATAATTATAAACCTCATGAGTGAAGAGGAAATTCTGCGGGATGAAAAACAAAGGCAAATTTGTATTTGATTCAATTCTCTGCGGGATCGCTTTGCTTTTCCTTCTCTGTGGTCGGTCAGCTTTCCTCAAAGATCCCAGCACGCTGCTACTCTGTGTGACTCTGAGTCATCCACTTTGAAGTGACCTGGGCGTCTGGCACTTTCAGAGACCCGATCTCTTTTGCTTCTGTCTTTCATATCTGTGCTATTTTCAGCCTCAGGGGAGTTTTATATACAACTCATTCTCTCAGGCATGACTCCCCCAAGCCGGCTACTGCCTTGTTTTACATCTTGGCCACACAGGTCTGGAGTGGAAACTGTGCTCTTTTTGATGGCACATTCTATCAGAAAGCAGTCAGCATTCACCGAGATGCACCCACGCAATATTCCCAGGAAGCATGGAAAGCCCTGCTACTTGTATTTATTTTGGTTGAATTACAACAAAAACAAACTTGGATGTTGAGTAACTGGGACTTGATGCTGGTAGCAATGAGAACAAATACAAATCACTGTAAAATACCTTACACCCACATCTTAACAGCCACTTTTAAAGAACAAACTAAAAAGCTGAACTCATACCAACATTGCCCCAATGCTCATCTGTCAAGCATCTTTTGTCTATTTCACATATGAAAGAAAAAAAAACAGCTGTTTATTTCAGTCAAATAAAATGTTAGATGCTATTCTCCTGTTTCAACTTCCACCACTTTGCCCAACAAAAAGATACCCAGGGTTTCTTTAGTGTAGTTACAATGGCTTCTGCTTTCTTACCCGTCTCACTCCTATTCTCTCTTTCAAGGACGTTTCAGTAGATCACTTTTTGAAGAGGTTGCCTGTGCTTCTCAAAGCTGTCCAGTTCCATAAAATATACCCTCTTGATGTCTCAGGCGGTGGCCATCTTTTGGCTTTTTTGGATCTAATGAGACGAACATCGACTTCTCCCTCTCCATCTGTTTCCTGCATCAACCTTAAATAATAAGATTCAGAAAATATAATCAAGTGTAGAATTTATTGGAACACAAAGCTTAAGGACAGTCGCCTGGGAAGCACGGATTCCAAAGTATAGAACTCAGTGTTCTGAAGTTTGGAGTCATTTATACAGACAAGACCTAGGGAACCTTAACAGATTTTCAACGTCTTTCTAAATAAAGCTTAATGCCTGGTTACAATGATCTGATTGGTTGAGGTACTCTTTTTCTTTTGGGAAAGGTATATTGAACATTCCACACTGAAGATGTAACAGTCATGGGGTCTTGAGTACCATCTGGTCTGAGTTAGGTGCAGGACAACAAAAGAGGCAGTTAATCTATAACAAAGGTTGGCCGGCACAGTGGCTCACGCCTGTAATCCCAGCACTTTGGGAGGCCGAGGCCGGTGGATCACCAAAGTTCAGGAGTTCAAGACCAGTGTGGTCAACATGGGGAAACCCCATCTTTACTAAAAAAAGAAAAAAAAATACAAAAAATTAGCCAGGCATGGTGGTGTGCCTGTAATCCCAGCGACTCTAGAGGCTGAGGCAGGAGAATCGCTTGATCCCAGAAGATGGAGGTTGCAGTGAGCCAAGATTGTGCCACTGTGCAACAGAGAGAGACTCTGTCTCAAAAAAAAAAAAAAAAATGTAACAAAGATCAGTGATTAGACAGGAAGGAAGTCTCACCTGTAGTCTGTCTTAGTCATTTACAGAACAAGAACAATGAGGAGGAAAGCCAATCTATATTCTAAGAAGCAGAAGTTGAAACTCCATGATTCATGCTATGTGACTCAGATGACAGTCGCATCTCTCTCAAGGTCACAGGGTTGGAGGTATTGCAACAGCTTTTAATTTTATTCATTTTCACACTTGGATGTTCTTTCCGTTGTAAGAGACTTCCCCATGAATGTGGTTTCTGATTTCCCACACTACTTTACAATCTCTCAGATTCACATCACAAACTGATAAATATTCCTGCCCAAGTTAATAGATTTTGGGTGAGGAGGTACATTGTTTTGGATCACTTGATTCTTTTTTATTGTTATTATTATACTTTAAGTTCTAGGGTACATGTGCAGAACGTGCAGGTTCTTTACATTAAGTATATATGTGCCACGGTGGTTTGCTGTATCCATCACCCTGTCATCTACATTAGGTATTTCTCCTAATGCTACTCCTCCCCTAGCCACACCCCCCATCTCTCCCTTAGCCCCCTATCCCCCGACCGGCCATCATTCTCAACAAACTGACACAAGAACAGAAAACCAAACACCCACATGTTCTCACTCAAAAGCAGGTGTTGAACAATGAGAACACATGGATACAGGGAGGGAAACATCACACACTGGGGCCTGTCCGGAGGTCGGGGGATTCTCCATTTTTATCGTGGTAAAATATACATAACGTAAATGTACCGTCTTGACCACTACTGTGTGTGTGTTGTAGGAAAACAGAATATGGCATCCTCATACATACCTCTTTGGCATAAGGACTATTGTGAGCTGATTATTGTAAAGTTCTGAAAACAGAGTAGAAGTTACCCTTTTGTTAAGAAAGTTTACATTTAATAAGGAGTTCTCCTATGGTAGGGGTGTCTCTCTCTGTGCCAGAAAGACAGGAATGACTCTAAAGGGCAAGAGACTCTTATCAACAGAAAAAGCAAGGACTGAAATCTGTGGAGCAAACCTAGCTCTTGTTTACCAGACATTTCCTGATCACCTCCCCATAACTGGCCTTCCTCACATACTTCTTTCTTTGTTTTTAACTGAAGATGACATTTAAGCCATCCTTTGGGTTACTCATTCCTTGGGTCTTTCCCGTGTATTCCTGAGATACACATGTTCGTAAACTTCTATTTGTTTTTCCCTTGTTAATCAGCGTTTTGTGAGAGGGGCCCTAGTTAAGAACCTAAAAGTGTGGAAGGAAACATTTTTCCCTTTCTACAGTGTGCAGTTCAGTGGTATTAAATACATTTACATTGTTGCCCAACCATCACCACCATCTATCTCTAGAACTATTCATCTTGCAAAACTGAAGCCCTGCACCCATTAAAAATTAACTCCCCACTCTTCTCCTAGCCTCTTGGCAGCTACCATTCTACTGTCTCTATGAGTTTATCTACTCTAGGTACGTACTTCATATGAGTGGAATCATACAGTATTTTTCTTTTTGTGGCAAGGTTAAATCACTTAATGTAATAAAGGTTGTTAGGACACACTACCCCAAAATAAATGTGGCACCTTGGCATAGTGAATTTTTTAAGCTGAGGGAATTTAAGAAACAGCATGTGCAAGAAGGTCTTTCTAGCTTTCCCCTTAAGCAGGTCATAAGACTTGCAGGCAGGAGCTGCTTTCCTGGACCTGGAGGAAAGCGGCAGCCCTACCTCCTGTGTTAGTCTGTTCTCACACTGCTACATACAATTACCTGAGACTGGATAATTTATAAAGAAAAGAGATTTAGGGGGATGGCATGGGGAGAAATGCCAGATATGGGTGAGGGGGAGGAAGGCAGCAAATCACACTGCCACGTGTATACCTATGCAACAATCTTGTATGTTCTTTACATGTACCCCAAAACCTAAAATGCAATTAAAAAAAAAAACCTGAAGAAAAAAAGAAAAGAGGTTTAATTGATTCACAGTTCATGGCTGGGGAGGCCTCAGGAAACTTAGAATCATACCAGAAGGCAAAGAAGAAGCAAGCTTGTCCTAGCACAGCGAAGCAGTAGAGAAAGGGAGAAAGCGTGAAAGGGGAAGTGCCACACTTTTAAACCATCAGATCTTGGGAGAACGAACTCACTACCACAAAAACAGCAACTGGCAAATCCTCCAACATGATCTAACCACCTCCCATCAGGCTCCTCCCCTGACACATGGAGCTTGTAATTCGACGTGAGATTTGGGTGGGGACGCCAAGGAACCTGAGTGTGCACAGCCGGCTGGCCCCCAGCCCAGGGCTCTTAGCTCACACTGTCTGTCCTCACATTTCTCCATGACCCCCCTGTTTATCAAAGCTAGCAAAATATTCAGGCTTAACCTCTTTTTTGGGTCTTTATTTACTTATGCAAGTTTCTGCGTCACATAAAACATATTAAATAAATATCTATGCTTTTCTTATGTTAATCTGTTTGATTTTGTTGTTGTTGTTGCTGCTGTTGTTATAAGGCTCCCCCTGCAAGAACTCAGAAAGGAAGAAAGAAAAGATGTTTTACCTCCCTGCGATGCACTCAGGGTTCTTCCATGTGGTAATATGTTAGAACCTCCTTTATAAGGCTGAATAATATTCCATTGTATAGATATATCATATTTCGCTTATCCATTCATCCACTGATGGACTACGTTATTTCTAACTTTTAGCTGTTGGATCTATGATCCAAATATATATTATGTGTATATATAAATATGTATGTATATATAAATATATACTTACTATTTTTTAGATTAAAGTACTTGTGAAATTTTTGTGAAATGCTACTTTGCAAACCATAGAGATGATATAATGTCTTTTCTTTGGAACCCTTAATACTGTGAATTATTTTAGCCAGTCCTAATATTGAACCATCTTCAACTTCTTAGAATGATTAGTAATTTTTAGTTTTTAACAAATCATTTATGAAAAATAAGATTTTATTAAAGTTGTAAGAATAGTACAATGAATTTTTCTATATTCTTTACCTAAATGTATCAACTGTTAACCTCTACTATATTCATTCCCTGCTGATTAGATTTATATTTTTTGAACTACTAGAGAGGAAGTTGCAGGTATCATTAACCTATTCCTCTAAATGTTTCAACATCTATGAACTAAAAACCAGATTATTCTCTTATATAATCACAGGGACAATTATCACATTAGGTAATTGTTACCATTGACTCCATGCTATTATCTAAACGACATTCTCCATTAAAATCTTTCCATTGTCCCCACAGTGTTTCTGCAGCTTTTATTCTTCCGATCCAGAATCCAACCCAAGCTGGTCCATTAAATTTAGTTGTCTTGTCCCTTTAGCTTGTTTTAATGTGGACACATTTCTCAGGATTTATTTTCCTTTCATGACAGTAAAATTTTGAGTAATACAGGTCAATCGTCCCTCAAATCTAGTCTTTTGTGTCTTAATGATTAGGTTTGACTTGTGTATTTTTAGCAAGAATATGGTAGAATTGACACTGTGTTCTTTCAGCGCATCCCACACATCAAGAGACATGGGATGTCAGTCTATCCATTCTTGGTCATGTGAACCTAGACACCATGATGCCTACGAGGTTAAATTAAACATTTTCTTTTTCGTAATTAATAAGTAATCTGCAGAGTTGGACCAATACCCAAGACTATAAAGTATCTTTTTCTTTTCTAAATTTTACCCATGAATTTTAGAATTGCTTAATGATTTTTGCCTGTACCAAATATTACTATGCTGGTAGCAACATAGTATTTCAAATTCTGTCATTTCTTTTTTATATTTATTGGTTGGCATTTTACTATAGGGAAAAGCTTTTGCCTCTTCTTAACTCCTCCTTCTTTTGCTTTTCTTCCATCCTTCCTTTCCCCTGTTGTTCTGTTCCATGGGCACATGAATTCCTTTTCCCCCTGATGAGTTATAGTCCATTACTATCCTTATTATGTATTCTTTCATTGTACTGCCAGATTCCATTTCTTAATATTTTATTTATTTGCCATCAATATTTATAAGTGTATCTGGTTTTAGTAAAGCTTTTATTTAGGTGTCATAAGAGTAATTAGAAAACTCTAGAACAATTAAAATAACATAAAAATTCATCTGTTTCTTCTAAGTTTGGAAAAACTTTCTTATAAAAGTTTTGAGATTGAGTAAATCCTTTGGTCTCTCTCTCAATTTCATCAGTTTTGTAGTTATACTTTCACTTTATCCTAGATTTAATCTTGTCTAGGACAGAATTATTTGAAGTATTCTTTTATAAATATTTTAATATTTTCAAATCTGGTTATTTTTCCCTTCTCATTTCTAATCGGATCTTCTTAATCTCTTATCTACCTCTTGATTTAGCTATCTACTGAGTTTTATCAGATTTATTATTTGTTTTCCACTTAAATGTATAGCCCCTAATATATGTATCAGTTCTGTCACTTTTTTGTTCCTGGCTTACAATATACAACTCTATTAATTTTTCCCTTCTGCTTTTCCTAGGTTTGTTTTCCAGTACTTTTTTATAAGCTAAGTTTTATTTTAAATTATATTTTCCTCTGAGAAATTAGGTTGGGCAATAAGTCATTAATTTTTATGTGGAATGTTCCTATTGTCATTATTTTCAAAATATTCTGCAATTTCAGACTTAACTTCCTTTTTGGTCCTAAAGTTGTTTTAAAGCTGTTTTTGTCATTTCAAAATGAATGGGATTTTACTATTTTGTTTTTACAGTTGGTCCTTATTTATAGTATTATTTCATAGCCAGGGATACATAATTTTTACTCTATTTTCTGTGTGTTTGTAGTATATTATTAGCTTTTATTGACGTTCCAATGTTTGAATGGAAAATTCAATATCTGTTTATAAGGTATACATATTAATATGTTTTAGATACTTGATACATCTTATTATCTCATTCAAGTAGTCTATAGATGTACTTATTATGTATTTGATTGTGAAGGACTGAGAAAAGCACGTGTTAAACTCTCTTATTGGTGTTTTGTGTTGATCTCTCTTTGTAATGTCTAATACTTTATATCAATATAAAAATAACTTTTCAAGGCTGAAATTTAACTTTATATTACATCCCCTGCTTTACATTTTATTTAAGTTTGCCCGTTTTTTCTCTGTTCAGTTTGTCATTGAGTAGGTCAAATTTAACAGATGAAATGAAGTGAGGCCCAGACAAAGCTGTGAGTGAACAAACACCAGGCTGGCTCTGTCCTCCCCTCCCGCCTTCTCCCACCCAATAGAATTCCTGCCACTGTGCTTTCCCTGCACCGATGAAAACTAGTTGGGATGGGGTCAGAGGTTAATGGGCTGGAAGAAGTCTTATCCTCTCTAAGAGATTTTGACTAATTAAATAATTCAAACTTAAGCTGTTAGAACTTTAAATTATTCTAAGCTTTGAAAGGAATGTAGCTATGCAGCTGGAGTCATGTGGCATGCAACTACTATTTCTGCACTTTTTTCCCGTAAATAGGAAGACAAAAAGGCACCAGAGATAAGACCTCCTTAGACCACTGCCCCTCGTCAGAGAGAAATCAAATAATCTTCCTTGGGATGTAGCAATATGTAAGCAATCAAATTACTTGCTCTAACATATGTACTGATCTTATATTGAAAATGTTGTAATTCTACAGTTTCTCTGTCTCTGCCTATATGACTCACCACTGTGAAATGCTGGCCCCATTCATTTGGAATTGGTGTTCCCAGTAGCAATCCTCAAGCTTTGTGCTTCAATAAACTCTACACTTAATTATATTTTCTGAATCTCATTATTTAAAGTTAATAGTTTTGTACCTACAGTAATGAATCTCAATGAATAAAATAGTCTCTGCCTTAGTTCATTTTGTTGTTGTTGTTGTCATTGTTGCTATAACCAAATACCCTAGACCAGGTAATTTACACATTTAAAAGAAACTTCTCTCTTATAGTTCTGGAGGCTAGGAAATCCAAGGTTGAGGGACTGCATCTTGTGAGAGCCTTCTTGCTGGTGAGGACTCTCTGCCAAGTCCTGAGACGGCAGAGGGCATCACATGGCGAGGGGGCTTATGAGCCAAACCGGCTTTTATAACAGACCCAGTCTCGTGATAACTAACCCATTCCCTCAGTAACTCATGAATCCATGAATTCATGAATGGATTAATCCTTTCAAGAGGGTAGAGCCCCAATGACCCAGTGATTTCCTAAAGATTCTACTTCCTAATACTGCTACACAGGGGACCAAGTTTCCAACACATGACTTTTTAGGGAACACAGTCAACCCACAGCGGTTCCTATGACAAAGTGAGAAATATCTTTTGTGCAGTGTGTGCTCTCATGCTCCTCAGACCACATTGTTCCTAATGCCCATGAGCTTCCTTTCGTGCTGTTCCTAGTTCCTAGTAGATGCTACACCATACCCCCGTTATTGGAAGGGTCTTCACGTATCTATTGTTTAAACTCTAAGTGCCTTTTCTGCACACTGTGAGAGTGTCTGTAATATTTACTGTGCCTGCAATGTGCTAAGCACTGTTCTACTGTCTTGAAACTTATCCTCAAGTAGTAGTAGCTCATTTCTTCTAGGTCCTAATGATATACCAGGCATTGAATTAGTGGTTTTCATAGTTGTTCATATCAACCCACAAAGTTGATATCAAGAAGACTTCTGCTGAAGTGAGAAGATCACTCGAGCCCAGGAGTTCAAGATCAGCCTGAGCAATATAGCTAGACCCTAATTTAAACAAAACAAGAATAAGAACAAAATAGAAGCTTTCCAGAGATCACACAGCTATTAGTGATGGAAATTTGAGACCAGTTCTGCGTAACTTCCACACTGTCTTTTTCTCCAGCTTCAGGTGCCCAAGAATAAGTCAGGGTGGTCATTGAGAATTCCGACACTCAATAACACCAAATTCTGATTCTATAGGTGTGTGGTGGGGCTCAGGAATTTAAATATTCATTTCGTACCTCAGCTAAATCTGAAGCAAATAGTTTAGAGTTCACACTTTTAAAAACTACACAAACTACATGGGTTAAGGCCGGGGTGTATAATTATGCCTCTGACAGCCCAGCTGCTCTCATTGGCTGATTAAGAACCTTATCAGAAATGTCAATTTTGACCTCTGATATGAAAGTCTCATAAAAATACCTACTGATTCTTTGTTCTCTAATGTCATTGGGGAAACAGGTTGAAGAAAAATACAAGTTTTGTTCTGATCATTCCAGTTTTAGGTCACTATAGTGTCTAAGAAAGTTGTTATTCAGATCAGGTGCAGTGGCTCATGCCTGTAATCCCCACACTTTGGGAGGCAGAGGTGGTGGCTTGCTTGAGGTCAGGAGTTTGAGACCAGCCTGGCCAACGTGGTGAAACTCCATCTCTACTAAAAATACAAAAATTAGCTGGGCGTGGTGGCCGCATGCCTGTAATTCCAGTACTAGGGAGGCTGAGGCAGGAGAATCCCTTGAACCCAGGAGGCATGGGTTGCAGTGAGCCAAGATCGTGCCACTGCACTTCAGCTTGGGCAACAGAGTGAGACTCTGTCTCAAAACAACAACAACAACTCAAAACAACAACAACAAAAGAAGCTTGTCATTCAATCAACATAGTGTTGCAATTTATTACTCATATTTACAAAGTTTTAAAGAATTCACATCCGTGAATCAAAATTTTTCAATATAGTTTTCCCCTTTATGCTTATGATGTCAAATACAACCTAAAGTTTTAGAGAAAGACAAAACACTGCAAAGATGTATATGTATATACATATATATATATGTATACACACACACATATGTGTGTGTGTGTGTGTGTGTGTGTGTGTGTGTGTATATATATATATATATATATATATATATATATTTTCTGCCAGGGCACCCTCCCTCATTCTACCATTTTCATGAGGATATTTTTGTTGAACACAGAGAGCTCTTTATTCTCTTTTAAGCTGTAATAGCAAGAGTAGCTGTTTGACCCTTACCAGTTGGGTAACTTTATTTGATAGAAAAATAAAAGCTTTATATTTAAAAGTCAGTAGGAGCAAGTGACTGGTCAGTAACACTTTTCAAAGGAAAGACCACAAAATTCAATACAATGGTTAGACCAGGCACAGCCCATTCATCAATCTGGATATTTCAATCAATTTCCCTCAAAAGTCTCAGCCTTCATGACCACTGTAGAAAACAGAGCAAGAGCCCAACGTTTAGAGTGAGAAAATCTGGGAAGATTGGTACTTGTCTCTTAACTGAATATTTAACTTTGAACAAGTTGTCAAATTCTCTGAACCTCAATTTACCCAGGCAAAAAGGAAGCCATGCCATTATCTGAGGGGATCACTGTGAAACGAGATGGTATGTAAAGACTCCCTGTTCCACCTTCCTGATTAAGTTCTTGTCTGTGAGGAAGCAACAGCAATAGTGTGGCTATTCCCGGGTGGTTACCATTCTTAAAACATAGCTTTATAGTTTTACTTAGATAGAGGCGCTTCTTATTATTCTCTCAACGTCATTCAGTAATTCATTCTCATAATAGATGTATTGCATATTATTAAATATGACTTTGCCTACTAAACTAGTTGTATATGTTTGATAGGTAACTTCAATAAAAGCGACAGACAGCTGGAAATATGAGATCCATCCTCTGCTCCACAGACCCTCAAAATTTTAGATGATATGGTAAAAGCAGAAGGCAGCATGGAGGGAGTGTGGTTGGGGAGTATGATATACTCTTGGTTCACAAATCTGTTAAAAATTATAGTAAATCCAAATATATCAGTTGTATGTATTTGGCTTCCATAAGCATTTTTAAATAAGTTAATTTTTTTAATTGACAAACTTTTTAAGGATTTCTTTGAAGAAAAGGTTTTCACTAAAAAATCTGGGAAACCACTGATGCTACATGACGTTCTCATCCAGGGGAGGAAAGGTGGAATAATTGTCCACTTCACATGGCAGAACCTGGGCTTCCCCAGCTTCAACCAGTTTTCTTCAACACCAGCATGTGGAAATCTATAACTTTATAAAGATATAAAACGCTTCTAGGATAATTCAGTAAGAGTTAAGCCCCACATGTTATATAACAAAGATGGGTTTGATGTCTGTCCTTTTCACGCCCTAGGAATGTAAAAACCATCAGTTCAGTACTTGAGGGGAAATTTAAAAAATAGTAATAATAATAATTGGTATTTTAAGTTAGTCATGTGACCCAAATTATATTTATTTGGAATATTTTCTTTTTGATGTGAAACTGAGCATTCATTTTAAAAGTTATAAAGCACTGGTTTTATAGTAATTCAGTGGAAGGAGATTAAATATCCTGAATGGCATGCATACCTGGATTTTTTTTAACCCTCTTGAATGAGTCTAAGAAATGCATTCCAAAAATCACAACTCTTATGTTAATTTGAAATCCTGTCTGACATGAGAAACAGCCTCGGTATTTTGTGGGAGTTTGGGGGAGGCAGTATGGTGGGAAAAGAAGCAGGAAGTTACTAACAGTCAAGCATCACTTTCTCATTAAAAACCACATTGAAGTAAGAGTCCTGAACTCTTACGCGTTTGGTTCATGATCAAGTTTTGGTTTAAGCCATTAATCAAGGTGCAGCAGTGGGGGAAAAGCAAGGCTGTGTTGTTTTAGCTGATAGTCATTATCATTTTCATCAATCTATTGTTTCACCTCATTGCAAAGCCCCAAACTTGCAAGCAGGGAACTGAAAGGGCTAGGCGTTAATCTTTCTGACCGTGAAGAAATATTAATCCTTCCTATTCCCATCATCACATTTGCTCTAAGACAGCTGAAGAAGAGGGAAAAACTATTGTTTTCAGCAAAAAAAGGAATCTTTCTCAAAAGGAGACAGTCAGGATGGGATTAATTCATTGCTTTGGGAGGTTTCTCATCTTAACATAATTTGAGGCAGGTTGCAAAATAAAAATGAAATAGCTAGAATAGGAGGCACGCATAATTGGAGATGTTATAAGGTGACTGCCATCGCTCAAGTGTCTCCTGTGCCCCAAAGCCAGTCTAAAGCACATTGGGTTAGCATAGTTCTATTTTCCTAACAAAAAACGATATGTACCAATCAATACATCTGTAGAATATGTACCAATCAATACATCTGTAGAATATGTCCTTGGCTATAAGTTGGCTGAACCAGAAACACCTCAAGCAGTGCTGTATATAGAAGAAATGGTCATTTTGGTAGCTTGGTACCTTGGAAAGAGAATATTGATTAATGTGACACCTCAGGCATTTAATTACAGCTTCTCAAAAGATTGTTGAGACCTTTCCAAATGCACAATTTTTGTGTCAATACCCAGTGATAGCTGAGTACATCATTTAAGTGAGTGACAAGGCTGTGAGTGTATGGCTGCCTTGAGTGCCTGCAGGAAACAGAGGGCACGACCCATCAGAGTGGCGTAGGATTTGGTGAGGGGACATCGACAAAGGTGGAGGAGAGGAGTTGGGAAAGCCTAGGGGCTGAGCAGGACCCCAGGGCTAATGACAGAGGGCAGAGTAGAGGAGGTGGGCATCGGGCCCGGGAACCAGAGGTCAATAAAGGACGCTGAGCCCAAGGACGGAGAGGAAATCTGTTTCTCCTCTGTCCTCCTTCCTCCTGCTGGGGCTGCCCATAGGCCAAAGGGAAGCGAGAAATCAGAGCCTGGATGCCCCGCGTCCAGAACGCGACGGGAGCGCAGGAGGGCGGAGAAGGGTGGAAGGTGGGAGCAGCTCTGCCGGCCCGGGGGTGGCCTGTGCAGTCCTGGAGAACCCGCGATGGAGTTCCGCAGCGGCTGCTGCAGAGACAGAAGGATCTGAGTCAGAACCGGAATCTACCTTTGCCCGCTACGTGGTGGAGGCAGGTCATCCGCTTCAAGGAGCCAGAGGTCCCCATTGTGCTAAAGCACCATGTAGAGGCTGGTAAGGAAGGAAAGAGTTACAGTTTCTTTCTTTCATTTATTTGTTTATTTGAGACTGAGTTCCCCTCTGTCGCCCAGGCTGGAGTGCGGTGGTGATCTCAGCTCACTGCAGCCTCCAGCTGATCCAGAGATTCTCCTGACTCAGCTGCAGGGACTACAGGTGTGCGCCCCTATGCCTGGCTATGTTCAAGGTCTTGGCCTTGAACTCTCGAGCTCAAGTGAGCCTCACACTTTGACCCCTCAAAAGTGCTGGGATTACAGGCATGAGGCACTGCACTCAGCCTCAAGTTACCGTGTTCAGGTGCTCAAGCCTTCGCACATGAAAGCACCAGATCTGAGCTGGCTTCCTGTTGCCTCTGCTGACACGAGTGGGAGAGGATGCGTTCGTGTGGGCGCAGATGTCCTCTGTCCAGGAAGCGGCCCCCAAGAGCCAGACTGCAGGTAAATGTGCAGTGGGAGTGCCAGGATGCAACGCCACTGGGCAGGAGCCTGGGGGAAGGCGCGCATGAATAAGAAGCCGCTCCTCAGGTCTCCCACCCCACCCCCGACACACCCACAGGCGCAGAGGTACCATCCCTAAATCCCTTTCCGCAAGGGGGAAAAGGCTTCCTATGCAAATGGCACGGGAAGGAGAAGGGGTGTGGCTTTGCAGTCCACCCAGTGACAAGAACTTTACCATACCCTCACATGCAAAATGGTAACATTACCTTAGGACAGCGACAGACTGCCAGTTAGTTCTGAGGAAAATCCCCCTGAAATCATTTTATAGGTAGGCAAAGTTCAGATGCATAAACCAGGAAACAAGCACACAGAGGCCTCCTTGTCTCTCCAGCCCAGAATGAGCGAAACAGCCCTGCAGACTTAGGAGCTGGGCTCAGGCAATGGCAACTTGCCCCATCAGGTAAGCCGCACCCAAAATCACCACATAACTCAGACATATTGCAGATTGTGCATCCGGCAGAAAATCTGTTGTCGCTTCTTTCAAAGCTGCCAGCAATCCCGTGAGTTCTTTCCCGGTGGAGTTAAACCCATGGTTCATTGGTAGAATATCCAAGCATCAGACGGGCTTGCAGGGTGGCCCCACCCCAGGCCAGTTCCAACAGTCAAGCCTCTGGGAAAAGCTCTTGAATAAAAAAAATATATATTTTCTTCTCATTCACAAAACTCCTTCAATGGACTATTTTTTTGACTTAGGAGCTATTTCTAGATATATCCTGTCTTCAGAGGAATTAGCAGGAAAGCACCATTTCTCCAAAAATGTGTGACTATGAGAGGGGCTCCCATCTCATGCAAACTGAGGCGCACCCTGGAGGGCGCTGCACCAGCGAGGCCACCAAAGTCTTAAGTGGGCACAGCCCCAGGTGAGAACAGACATAGAGGGACCAGGTCACAGGCTCTGGAAAGTGCTGTGGACTTGCAGAAGTCCTCACTCTAGGAATAAGTACATAAGGTAGGTCAGAGCTATTGGGAAAAATTGACTGGAAATGTAGTGAATTTGTGATCTTGTGTAAGTTTGACAACTATTATTCTGAATCCATAACCAGAGGTTCCAATCATTCAGGGAAACAAACAAGACATCCTTTAAAAATATTGCTCCAAAGACCATTGAAATCACAAAAAAAATTAAAGGCAACTGTCTTATAGCATGCACAGCTCCTTGTGGAAAGGTGGCTATTCTTGATTAGTTTTCTAACATTTATCACCACTCTGGGGCAGGCTTGTTTCTAAGCCATTAACTCATTTCTTTCATTTTGTACAGTTAATTGAAATAAAGAAATGCTGTGGCCAGGCAATAAGAGGAAATATTTCTCATAACAAGGAAATTAAGATTTTATTTTATTGTTATTACTATCATTATGGTTAATTGCAACTTATTAGTGACATTGTAGAGCTAATGAGAAACTTGGATACTTCATTCATTTTTCCTTATGAGGTAAAACATGCCAATAGTGCAAAAGTCAAAAAGGAGGAGAGGAAGAAACGCTGGTGGGAGAAGTGGGCTCTGCTCTCTTGACAAGTGTGGAAGAAAGCACCAGGCTGCCTGTCCGCTGTTGATAGATTAAAGCTGGTGAATGAGGGAAACAGCTGGACACGTCTGTTACTCTCATCTATCAGGAATAATGCTGGTCAGGGAGACCAGCAGGAGTACTGACAGAAAGAAAGGAGCTCAGCAATGGAGGATGCTTTGAGACGGGCCCCAGCTGCTCTCAGTGCCCTGGCATCCTGGCTTTTCAAGACCACATCGGCTTTACCTTGAGGACTCTACAAGGACGTGTAAGCGTCCTCATGGTGCCAGCCAGGGCCCTGGTAAGATACAGAGGCACAGCTCAATTTGGTGATATGGGGAAAGCCTGAGGAAGGGATGATTTACTAAGGTACAAGAAGCCAAAAAGGATACAGCAAAGCCTGGGACGAAAGGCACTGAACATTCTTACTACCCTAAAGAGGGCAGTGAGAGGGAAAATAGAGAGAGAAGAAAAGGAACTGAAACCTATGAACCAGAGGTAGCCAGAGCAAGTTCACTGCAGGAAAGGAGCAATGAAACAGAGGAGGGAGCTGGACAATAAAGACCTCCAGACCCTGACAGCCTTGGCAACTTGGGCACAGCAGCTCATCGATGCAATCACACAGGTCAGCCTCCCTGGGCAATGGTGGCACAGGGTGAAGGAGCTTTGGATGGACATATGGAAGACATCCAGCATGCTCATCCAACTGCTGTTCATTTCCCCTGCTGGCCCTGTTTACTGAATTGGGAAAATGTCAGTTAGGAGGGACTGCAGTCTGGATGGAGGGACACAGGGGCTGTGGGAGTCTAGGTTACAAGCAGCTTAGTTCCCAGGAGGATGCGTATTAGTCCATTCTCACACTGAACTGGCTGGAGCTAGAACAGCCAGGATGCAGAGTGCCTTGTCCCAAGGCTGCACAGAGCAGTGGGGCCCTTGGCCTGGCTCCCAAAACCATTTTCTCCTTGAAGTCCCCTGGGCCCATGATGGGAGGGGCTGCCACGAAGGTCTCTAAAATGCCCTGAAGACATTTTCCATTTTCTTGGTGATTAGTGTATGGCTCCCCGTTACTTGTGCAAATTTCTGCAACCAGCTCGAATTTCTCTCCAGAAAATAAGTTTTCTTTCCTACCACATGGTCAGGCTACAAATTTTCCAAACCTTTATGTTCTGCTTCCGATTTAAACATAAATTCCAGTTTCTAACCATCTCTTTGTGAACACACATGACTGTATGCTTTTAGAAAGTGCCAGGTCACATCTTGAATGCTTTGCTGCTTAGAAATTTCTTCTGCCATATACCCTAAATCATCTCTCTCAAGTTCTAAGTTCCACAGATCTCTGGGGCAGGGGCAAAATGCTGCCAGATTCTTTGCTAAAGCATAAACAATGGTCACTTTTACTCTAATTCTCAAAAGTTCCTCATCTCCATTTGAGACCACTTCAGCCTGAACTTTATTGTCTTATTATTATCAGCATTTAGGTCAAAGCTATTGAGCAAGTCTCTAGAATTTCCAAACTTTCTCTCATCCTGTCTTTTTCTGAGCCCTCCAAACTGCTCCAGTATCTGCCCGTTATGCAGCTCCAAAATTGCTTCCACATTCTCAGGTCTCTTTACAGCAATGCCCCACTACCTGGGTACCAATTTTCTGTATTAGTCCGTTTTCATTCTGCCATGAAGAACTACACAAGATCAGGTAATTTATTAAAGAAAAGAAGTTTAATTGACTCACAGTTCCTCATGGCTGGGGAGGCTGCAGGAAACTCACAATCATGGAGGAAGGGGGAGGAAAAGCAAGCACCTTCTTCACAAGGCAGCAGGAAAGACAAAATGAGGGGGGACTGCCAAACCATCAGATCTCCTGATAACTCATTCACTATCACAAGAACAGCATGGGGAAAACCACCCCCATGAGCCAATTGTAACTGGAGCCACTCCCTTCCTCCACATGTGGAGATTACAATTCAAGATGAGATTTGGGTAGGGATGCACAGCCAAACCATATCTGTATGACAACACATGGTAATTAGTTAGCCAGGTAGCTCCAACTCCAGGAACACAGTTCCCTGAAAGCAGAGCTGCAAATGGCCATGGGGAAACCAGGCCTTCCTAGGCCAGGTGGTATTCTGACATCCAGGCTAGTGTCATAAGCCTTGCTGGCAGGGTCACAAGTCTCAGGATGGGCTCAGAGAGAGTGCTTCTAATCCTGACTGATGGGCAGAACTGTAGGGAGATTTCCAGGCCTCTGTGCACAGGGAGATGGGAGCTTGACTCCTGATAAGATTTGAATTCATTTTGAATGGGCTAATAGAGTTGTTTAAGATCACATTTAACTCATGATAGGAAGAGACAACGAGTCTCTTCAAAAACAAGGTTTTATTTTGTTATTAAAAAGAATATTTGTTGGTCTCCTCCTCTGTGCTGAGTATCATCCTAGGTGAAAGGATACTGGGATCAGCAAGATATCAACATGTGTCATGGAGTTCGCTTGATAGAGGATCTCAAATCAAAAATATTTATTTCTGTGCCCAACTGGAATGTTAGATACTCTGTATATTTCTTTCTTAACAGGATCCCAGAACTGAGAGGTATTTGTTGACCGACTAACTGACTCATGATAGACATGTTCAGTAAGAACTTGCCCGGTAGATGAAGACATTTCCTTCTCGTACCTACTGAACTGTATTTAATAAACATCAGACAACCAAAAACTGATGATGCATATGAAAAGGTATAATCCTGTGATAAATGAAGAATTATGACTTAGCTATAGGAGGAAAATGGATTTATTTTTGTCATGGTAAATTTACTACATTTGATCAGACCAGAAAGAAAAAATAACATAAAAAGACATTTTTATGTCTTGCCCTTTCCAAATTTACAGGAGTGAAATAAATATGGAATCACTATTTTACCTGCCTGAATATTCAAAATTCTGCATGTGCCAAGTCTCTCCTCAAAATGAATACTTGATTGAAAAAAAACATTGCCAAAGGAAGTCATATTTTACAGGGCATTTAGTCTATATTTTTGGTGCCCACATTTATTCCCATTAATTTAATTTTTTTCCAAAATCTAATTTAAAATTTAGCACTGGCAACTGCCAGATTCCTAAGGCATTTATTCTTTCAACCAGTCATTTTAATAACAGTCCTTAATCTTCCATCCTAGACCCTGTTGTTTCATTCATTGACAAGATTTATAACAGAATTATTGACTCCATATGACATAGTGTTTTTTCTGGGATCAGTTACATTACTTGAAAATGGGGAAGGGCTCCTGATGGCTGTTTTGAAAAACCTTCCCAGCATAACAATTGATAACACTTGAGTCACCCAGAGCAGGAAAAGGGAAATTAGTAAAACACTTCTCATAAAGAGCAAACTTTTGAACTTTTTGTACTTGTTTTTCTCTCAGAAAGATCAGCAGATTCATCCACTTTGGTACAAAATGATTGGAAAAGCCCAATTTTTTAATGGAAAAACTACTTTTCAAGAACTATGATTTTGTGTGCCTCCAGGGAACTTGGAGTTGAAAGCCAAAAATGAAAGAAATCTTCAAACTCAGGGAAAAGTCTGGCAGTCAGCCCTATTGAGAATGAGAACCAGTTCCTTCACAGCTCTGTGTGCTAAGAAATAAAGTAGAATTCAGGAGCCGCCATGGCCACCGTTCTGAAGAGAGGCTGGAGTTTCTTCAGCTCACTATGATATCTGATGTGAAAGCAGAAAAGAGGTGGCATGAATTACGGAGTTGCTGGAAAAAGATAATCTGTCATGTTACCAAAGGAAAACAAAAGTCAAACCAATGATAAAACAAACAGAAGAACTAACGTCCTGTTGAAAATTCACATCAAATGTGAGAGAATCCCCAGGACTCTAGAGTTTCACTTTAGTTTATTTTGGGAGAAGGGACAATTCCACCAACAAAATCAACTGAATATCTCATTTTCTTTTTGTGTCTTAAGAAATGTAAAAGGGTGCAAATAAGAAAAAGAAGAGTATTTTATCTTTTTAACAGGATAAAACAAATATTTGGACTCAAGGAGGGTGTCTCAAAAAAGAGAAAGAAAGCACTATTATTCTTGAATATAGAGAGAAGGAGCTTTCCTTTAGTCACGTATGGATTTCTTTCTGGGCAAATTATACACATATTTGTTGTTCTATATTGACGTTACTCTCCTCATGGGATTTTAGTGAGTCAACTAGAAAGTAGAGGAAGATGAAATAAGCAGTAGTTTAGTATAGATAATATGAAAATCGTCAAAAAAAAGACTTAATTGCTTTTCATTGCTTGTCGTAGAGCCACATGGAACTGTTGAGAGTTGAAATGTTTCTGATTAAAGTTCAGAACTTTTGAAATTTTTCAACTGCTTTCCTGTTGGATGTCTACTACTTGCTTTAAAAAAAAAAATCTGGCCAGGCACCATGGCTCACGTCTTAATCCCAGCACTTTGAAAGGCCGAGGCAGGCAGATCATTTGAGATCAGGAGTTTGAAACCAGCCTGGCCAATATGGTGAAACCCCAGCTCTACTAAAAATACAAAAATCAGCTCAGCATGGTGGCGAATGCTTATAATCCCAGCTACCCAGAGGCTGAGGCAGGAGAATTGCTTGAACCTGGAAGGCAGAGGCTGCAGTGAGCAGAGATTGTGCCACTGTACTCCAGCCTGAATGACAGAGCAAGAATCCATCTCAAAAGAAAAAAAAAACTGCGTGGGACTTCCATGAAGATGGCTGAATAGGAGCAGCTCTTGTCTGCAGTTCCCAGCAAGAGTGCAGACGACTGAACTCGGTATTTCCAACTGAGATACCAGGTTCATCTCATTGGGACTGATTAGACAGTGGGAACAGCCCAAGACGGGCAAGTTGAAGCAGGGTGGGGCATCGCCTCACCCAGGAGGCTCAAAGGGCTGGAGAACTCTCTCTTCCAGACAAGGCAAGCCATTAGGGGCTCTTCTGGACACTTCAGCACTCTGGCTCAGATACTGTGCTTTTCCCACTGTCTATAAAACCCACAGACCAGGAGATTCCTCTGGCACCTACGACGCCAGTGCCATGGGTTTCCAGCACAAAACTGGAGAGCCGTTTTGGTCAACAGGCACCTGGAAAGCCAATAAGACAAAACCGCTGACTCCCCTGAAAAAGGGGGCTGAAGCCAGGCAGCCAAGTGACCTGGCTCAGTGGGTCTCGCCCCAACAAACACCGACAAGTTAAGATCCACAGGCTTGAAATTCTTGCAGCCAGCACAGCAGTTTGAGCTTCACCTAGGAAATTTGAGCTTGGTGGGGAGAGGGGCGCCCACCATTGCTGAGGCTCCAGTAGGGGGTTTCAACATGCCTACGTAAACAAAGCCACCAGAAGCTTACCTAGCAACTGGGCGGAGCCCAGCACAGCAGCTCAGCAAGGCCTCTGAAGGCAGACTGTCAAGTAGATTCCCTTCTTGCTGGGCAGGGCATCTCAGAAAAAAAAGACAGTAGCCTGTCAGGGACTTACAAAGCCCCCACCTTCCTGGGACAGAGCAGCTGGGAAAAGGGGAGGTTGTGGGTTCCACTTCAGCAGACTTAAACGTCCCTGCCTGGCAGCCCTGAAGGGAGCAATGGATCTCCCAGCACAGTGCTTGAGCTCGGGTAAGGGACAGGCTGCTTCCTCAAGTGGCTCCCTGACCACCCCCGTGAATCCAAACTGGGAGACATGTCAACAGGAGAGCTCTGCTGACATCTTGCAGGTACCCTTTTGAGATAAAACTACTAGAGGAAGGAACAGGCAGCAATCTTTGCTGTTCTACAGCCCCCATCAGTGATTCTCAGGCAAGCAGGGTCTGGAGAGGACCTCTAGCAAACTCCAACAGACCTACAGCAGGGGGCCTGTTAGAAAGAAAACTAATAAACAGAAAGAAATAGCTTCAACATCAACAGAAAGGACATCCACTCAGAAACCCCATCCAAAAGTCATCGACTTCGAAGACCAAAGGTAGATAAATCCACAAAGATGAAAAGGAAGCAGTGCAAAAAGGCTGAAATCTCCAAAAGCCAGAACGCCTCTTCTCCTCCAAGGAGTCACAGCCCCTCACCAGCAAGGGAACAAAACTGGATGGAGAACGACTTTGATGAATTGAAAGAAGCAGGCTTCAGAAGGTGGGTAATAACAAACTTCTCTGAGCTTAAAGAGCATGTTCTAACCCAATGCAAGGAAATTTAGAACCTTGAAAAAAGTTAGGTGAAATCCTAACTAGAATAACCAGCACAGAGAAGAACATAAATGACTTGATGGAGCTGAAAAACATAGAACGAGAACTTCGTGAAGCATACATAAGTTTCAGTAGCCGAATTGATCAAGCAGAAGGAAGGATATCAGTGATTGAAGGTCAACTCAATGAAATAAAGCAAAAAAGCAAGATTAGAGAAAAAAGAGTGAAAAGAAATGAACAAAGCCTCCAAGAAATATGGGATTATGTAAAAAGACCCAATCCACATTTGATCGGTGTACCTGAAAGTGACAGGGGAATGAAACCAAGCTGGAAAATACTCTTCAGGATATTATCCAGGAGAACTTCCCCAACCTTGCAAGGCAGGCCCACATTCAAATCCAGGAAATACAGAGAACACCACAAAGATATTCCTCAAGAAGAGCAACCCCAAGGCACATAATTGTCAGATTCACCAGGGTTGAAATGAAGGAAAAAATGCTAAGGGCAGCCAGAGAGAAAGTTCAGGTTACCCACAAAGGGAATCCCATCAGACTTACAGCAGATCTCTTAGCAGAAACTCTACAAGCCAGAAGACAGTGGGGACCAATATTCAACATCCTTAAAGAAAAGAATTTTCAAACCAAAATTTCATATCCAGCTAAAATAAGCTTCATAAGTGAAGGAGAAATAAAATCCTTTATGGACAAGCAACTGCTAAGAGATTTTGTCACCACCAGGCCTGCCCTACAAGAGATCCTGAAGGAATCACTAAACATGGAAAGGAAAACCAGTACCAGTCACTGCAAAAACATATCAAACTGTAAAGACCATCAACACTATGAAGACACTGCATCAACTAACAGGCAAACCAACCAGCTAGTATTAAAATGGCAGGATCAAATTCACACATAACAATATTAACCTTAAAAGTAAATGGGGTAAATGCCCAATCAAAAGACACAGACTGGCAAATTGGATAAAAAGTCAAGAATCATTGGTGTGCTGTATTCAAGAAATCCATCTCACATACAAAGGCACACATAGGCTCAAAATAAAGGGATGGATGAAGATTTACCAAGCAAATGAAGAGAAAAAAAAAAAAAAAATTAATTAATTTTAAAAAAAAAAAAAAAAAAGGTAAGGATTGCAATCCTAGTCTCTGATAAAACAGACTTTAAACCAACAAAGATCAAAAGAGACAAAGAAGGGGATTACATAATGGTAACGGGATCAATGCAACAAGAACTAACTATCCTAAATACATATGCACCCAATGCAGGCGGAGCACACAGATAGATAAAGCAAGTTCTTAATGACTTACAAACAGACAGACTCCCACACAATAATAGTGGGAGGCTTTAACACCCTGCTGTCAATACTAGACAGATCAACGAGACAGAAAATTAACAAGGATATCCAGGACTTAAACTCAGATCTGGACCAAGCAGACCTAATTGACATCTACAGAACTCTCTACTGCAAAACCACAGATATACATTCTTCTCAGCACCACATCTCACTTGCTCTAAAATTGACCACATAATTGGAAGTAAATCACTCCTCAGCAAATGCAAAATAATGGAAATCATAACAACCAGTCTCTCAGACCAAGTGCAATCAAATTGGAACTCAGGATTAAGAAATTCACTCAAAACCACACGACTACATGGAAACTATACAACCTGCTCCTGAATGACTACTGGATAAATAATGAAATGAAGGCAGAAATAAAGGTGTTCTTTGAAACCAGTGATAACAAAGACACAATGTACCAGAATCACTGGGACACATTTAAAGCAGTGTCTAGAGGGAAATTTATGGCACTGAATGCCCACATGAGAGGCAAGGAAAGATATGAAATCAACACCCTAACGTTACAATTAAAAGAACTAGAGGAGCAAGATCAAACAAATTCAAAAGCTGGCAGAAGGCAAGAAATAATTAAGATCAGTGCAGAACTGAAGGAGACAAAGACACAAAAAATCCTTCAAAAATCAATAAATCCAGGAGTTGGTTTTTTTGAAAAACTCAACAAAATAGAGAGACCACCAGCCAGACTAATAAAAAGAAAAGAGAGAAGAATCAAATAGATACAATAAAAAATGAAAAAGAGGAGATCGCCACCAATCCCACAGAAAAACAAACCACCATCAGAGATTACTAGAAACACCTCTATGCAAACAAACCAGTAAATCTAGAAGAAATGGATAAGTTCCTGAACACTTACACCCTCCCACGACTAAGCCAGGAAGAAGTTGAATTCCTGAATAGACCAGTAATAAGGTCTGAAGTTGAGGCAGCAATTAATAGCCTACCAACTAAAAAAAGTTCTGGTCCAGACGGGAGTAGAGCTGAATTCTACCAGACATACAAAGAGGAGCTGGTACCATTTTTTCCTGAAACTATTCCAAACAATACAAAAGAGGGAATCCCCCCCTAACTCATTTTATGAGACCAACATCATCCTGATACCAAAACCTGGCAGAGACACAACTAAAAAAGAAAATTTCAGGCCAATATCCATGATGAACATTGATGCAAAAATCTTCAATAAAATATTGGCAAACTGAATTCAACAGCCCATCTAAGAGCTCCATCATGATCAAGTCAGCTTCATCCCAAAGAAGTAAGGTTGGTCAACATATGAAAATCTATAAATGCAATTCATCACATAAAAAGAACCAAAGACAAAAATCACATGATTATCTCAATAGATGCAAAGAAGGCGTTCGACATAATTCAACAGCCCATTATGCTAAAAACTCTCAATAAACTAGATATCAATGGATTGTATCTCAAAATAATAAGAGCTATTTAACGCAAACCCACAGCCAATGTCATTCTAAATGCGCAAAACCTGGAAGCATTCCCTTTGAAAACTGGCACAAGACAAGGATGCCCTCTCTCACCACTCCTATTCAACATAGTATTGGAAGTTCTGGCTAGGGCCATCAGGCAAGAGAAAGAAATAAAACGTATTTGAATAGGAAGAGAGGACATCTAATTGTCCTTGTTTGCAGATGACATGATTGTATATTTAGAAAACACCATTGTCTCAGCCCAAAATCTCCTTAAGCTGGTAAGCAACTTCAGCAAAGTCTTAGGATACAAAATCAATGTGCAAAAATTGCAAGCATTCCTATACACCCATAATAGGCAAACAGAGACCAAATCATGAGTGAATTCCCATTCACAATTGCTACAAAGAGAATAAAATACCTAGA
>NW_016107557.1:2983468-2992487 GCF_001604975.1 Cebus imitator | reverse complement strand
TACTGTAATCAAAACAGCATGGTACTGTTACCAAAACAGAGATATAGACCAGTGGAACAGAACAGAGGCCTCAGAAAGAACACCATGCAACTGCAACTATCTGATTTTTGGCAATCCTGACAAAAACAAGCAATGGGGAAATGATTCCCTATTTAATAAATGACATTGGTAAAACTGGCTAGCCATATGCAGAAAGCTGAAACTGGGTCCCTTCCTTACACCTTACACAAAAATTAACTCCGGATAGATTAAAGATTTAAACATAAGACTTAACACCATAAAAACTCTAGAAGAAAACTGAGGCAATATCATTCAGGACATAGGCATGGGCAAGGACTTCATGACTAAAACACCAAAAGCAATGTCAACGAAAGCCAAAATAGGCAAATGGGAGCTTATCAAACTCCACAGCTTCTGCACGGCAAAAGAAAGAGTCATTAGAGTGAATCAGCAACCAATAGATTGAGAAAAAGTTTTTGCAGTTTACCCATCTGAAAAAGGGCTAATATTCAGAATCTACAAAGAATTTAAACAAATTTACAAGAAAAAAAAAAAACATCAAAAAGTGAGCAAAGGATACGAACAGGCATATTTCAAAAGAAGACATTTATGCAGCCAACAAATATATGAGAAAAAGTTCACCATCACTGGTCATTAGAGAAACGCAAATCAAAACCACATTGAGATACCACCTAACACCAGTAAGGATGGCGATCATTAAAAATCAGGAGACAACAGATGCTAGAGAGAATGTGGACAAATAGGAACGTTTTTACACTGTTGATGGGAGTATAAATTAATACAACCATTGTGGAAGACAGTGTGGTAATTCCTCAAGGATCTAGAACTAGAAATACCATTTCACTCAGCAATCCCATTAGTGAGTATATACCCAAAGGATTATAAATCATTCTATTATAAAGACACACGCACACGTATGTTTATTGTGGCACTGTTCACAATAGCAAAGACTTGGAACCAACCCAAATGCCCATCAATGATAAAGTGGATAAAGAAAATGTGGCACATATACACCATGGAATACTATGCAGCCATATAAAAGGATGAGTTCATGTCCTTTGCAGGGACATGGATGAAACTGGAAACCATCATTCTCAGCAAACTGACACAAGAACAGAAAGCCAAATACTGCATGTTCTCACTCATAAGTGGATGTTGAACAATGAGAATACATGGAAACAGGGAGGGGAACATCACACAGGAGGGCCTGGGGGGTGGAGAGCTAGGGGAGATATAGGAGGGGTTAGGGGGATTGGGGAGGGATAGCATTAGGGGAAATACCTAATGTAGATGATGTGGAGATGGATGCAACAAACTACCACCATGACACGAATATACCTATGTAACAAACCTGCATGATCTGCACATGTACCACAGACCTTAAAGTATAATAAATAAATTTTTTAAATAAATCAAATAAACAAGAATTAAAAAATAATGTTAAAAAAACTGAGGTAACTCTTAACTATGTGTTGCTCTGTTACAAACTGAGGAAATCCTCTCACCCTTAAATAAAACTAGAATATTTCCTTTCAAATATTTGCGCATGCTTTTATCTAGCAAATGAGTATTCTGCAAATTTCCACATCAGAAGTTCTCAACTAATTTTATTTTGTTGGAGAAGGAAAGTAGAGGAAATGTAATATTTAGGGAACTATTGCATAATTTGCCATTCCATGTGGATTTTTAATAAGGTGTTTAAAATAGGACTTACTGACTCACCTTAAGCAGTTTTAAAATCTCCAACCTTATGATTTCTAGCAGTTTGTAACTTAAAACTAAAGCAAAAGGCAGAAACATTTCTTTCCATGGAAATCTTGTTGTATCACCAAGTGAATAAGCAATACATATACAAAACAGTGTATACTGATCCCATTTTGGTAAAACATAACATAAAAATTATAGCAAATATGTTAAACAGTACAGAACTTTGTAATATTGCTATGTAGATGATTTGTTTATATATGTGACATACACATGCAGGTGCCATATATACATGTGACAGATGTATGCATATGCCATTTATCCTCCACATGTGTACATATCACACCTGTGTGTGCCGCATACACACAAATAAAGTGAGAAAGGAAAGACTGGAGTGACATACATCTATATGGTTATTTATGGAAATTTGATTATTTATAGTCTTTGTCTTTTAGTTTTCTGTAATTTTCTAAAATTTCTGCAAGGTGCATATATGAGTGTTTAGAAATGCATATGACAGATATTATGTTAGCCTTCCAAGATTCATTATTTTACACCCTCCTGTGTTTTGTGGACAGCTGAAATGTTTGAGCTGCATTAAGGGATGCAAATAATCGAGTTGGCCAATTGGAGCCCGGTTTGGTTTGGCCAATGGGGAGCACTTGCAGGAAATTCTGAGAGGAGTCAGAATGAAGTTGTAAGTTTATTTCCCTGGTTCTTTCTCAGTGGAGTCGTCAAGGATGCTGCTATCCCTTGACCCGGGGTCACAGCTCATACCAGGTGGTTATTTACAAACACCTCTCTCTCAAGAGAGAGTTTCAGTAATGACCCCCTAACCCTAGGTGCTTGTACTAGTCTTGGTGCTATCGTATTCCTATGGTGTTTCTATATCAAGCCCACACCTTTTAAATAGTCTCTTCAATACCTCGCCAGAAATAACACAATTGCATCTGTCATCTCCTTGCTATTGGAAACATACTGAAACATGGGAACAATTTCTATGACTACATTTTTCTTGAGCTTTACTACCAATTCTGTTCTTAGAACTTCATTGATTATGGGAATTCACTGTAAACAGAGTTCAAGATAAATTCATGTAACACTACTCTGCATCAGGATCCCTGTAAGAAAAGTCAATCCCTGAGCTAAACCATCCTGAAACGAACATATGTTCTCTCTTACTTCTTAACTTTAGTTCATTTTACCCATGATTTTCACTGCTCTCACCAATGCTTTGACCATCCAGGTTTGCCATATGTGCTGTGAGCAGGCAAGAGTTTCTGCACTCATGAAAAAAATCAGCTGGCATAGGCAGTGTAAAAGAGGATTCCAATGTAAAATACAACAAAACAAAATTCCATTTCTGGAAACAATGAAGTAATGGAGGGCAGGAATAACTTCCAGCTTTAAAGAACATGTGAGGACACTACCCACAGCCTGGAGAAGATGCACTGCAAAGGCCAAATGAAATAATTCCTAGAGCTCATACGTGACCAGGAGGACTGTTTGCTCCCACCAGCCAGATGGGTACATGCTTTTACAGTGCACAGGGTGAAAGGAAGAGGACTTAGAAGGGCCTCACCCTGGCAGTGCCACCAAATTATTCTTCCACTACAGGCTGTGCTGCTATTGCCTAAGAAAGCTTAAGGGCAATCTTTAAAATAATCAGACTGTTCCCAAGGAATGTAACTGTGCTCCAGAAAGTAACTCATAAATGTTTATAAGAATAAAAAAATTCCCAGAATTGGCAACATAAAATCACAATGTTGGGCATTCAGTAAAAAATCACCAGTTCTGCAAAGAAGCAGGAAAAAACAACCCATAGTAAAGAAAATTATCAGCCAATAGAAATAGACCCAGGATGATGACAATAACAATATTTGTAGACAATGACATCTACACAGTCACTGTGCCTATATTCTGTATGTTCAAGAAAGTATAAGAAGTCATGAACATGTTAAGGAGAGACAAAGAAGATATTTTAAAAGCTCAGGTTAAACATCTGCAGAAGAAAAATACATTTGACAGGACTATTAGCAGATTAGACACTGTAGAATAAAGTAACAATACATTAGAATTGATAATTTCATCAAAACCAAAAAAAGCTTTCTCTTTAAAAGACGCTTAAGAAAATGAGAACACAAGCCACACACTTTAGGAAATATATGCTAAGCATGACCAAGTACTTCTATCTGGAATACACAAAAAATATACAACTAACTTATTAAATGATAAAACCCAATTAAAAATATATATATATTAGCAAGTACCTCATCAAAATATTATCTAAATATGGCACACAACACATACAAAGACGCTCAACATCATTAGCTATCAAAGACAATAAAACCATAATGAAGGGGACTACGACATCAATATTAGGAGGTCTAACATCTTTAAAGGCTGATAATGCCAAATGTCAAGATAAGAAGCAACTGGAATGTTCACACAGTGTTGATGAAAATGTAAAATAGAAGGACTGTTTTGAAAAGGTTTTACAGTTTTATAAATACGGAACAAAATGGTTGGGCGTGGCTCATGCCTGTAATCCCAGCACTTTGGGAGGCTGAGGTGGGTGGATCATTTGAGGCCAGGAGTTCGAGACCAGCCTGGCCAATATGGTAAGACCCCGTCTCTAATAAAAATGTAAAAATTAGCCAGGTGAGGTGGTGGGCACCTGTAATCTCAAATACTCAGGAGGCTAAGGCAGGAGAATTGCTTGGACAGGGGGCAGAGGTTGCAGTGAGCCGAGATCAAGCCACTGCACTCCAGCCTGGACAACAAGAGCAAGACTCTGTCTCAATAACATAAAAAATAAATAAATAAAACATAAACTACCATAAGATGCAGCAGTATCACACCTAGATATTTATGCGAGAGGACTGTAAGCATATGTTCACACATATACTTTTACACATATGATCATAGAAAATTTATTTGCAATAAGCAAACACTGGAAACAACCTAAATGTCTGTAGAGGGCTGAACTATGTCTACTCAAAGTGTGCATATTGAAGGTCTGGACCCCAATCCCTTAGAATGTGCCTATTTGGAAATAGGGCCTTTAAAAGGGAGATTATGTTAACTTAATGAGGTTATTGGGCTGTTTCCTCATCCAGAAGAGGAAATTTGAACACGCAAAGAGACATCAGGGATGCACACACAAAGAAAAGACCTTTCAGAGACTTCTGCAAGTCAAGGAGAGTGACCTCAGTAGAAACCAAACCTGCCAACACCTGCTAATCTCAGACTTCTACCCTCCCGATTTGTGAAAAGTAACTGTTTTTCAAACCACTCAGTTTGTGGCATTTTGTTAGTTTTGCTAGAAAACTAATACAATGTCCATCAAGAGATGAATAGATAAGCAATTGTTATATCCCCACACAAGGGAAAACCACAGCCATCAGTGCAACAGAAAATTTACACACGCTGCAGTACGCATGAATCCCCATGTACTCACATGGAGTGTAAGGAGCTAGACCAAAATAGCTATATAAAATATAGCATGTGTGTTAGAAACACTCAATTCTAGAAAATACAAACTTATCTATTGTGTCAGGAAGTAGATCTGTAGTTGCTGTGGAGGAGGGTGGGAGGAAAAGGGGAAGGATTTCAAAGCGGGGCATGAAAAAATTAGGGAGGTGATGGCTATAGCATTCATGATTTGACTGTAAATTTCTTGGGAGCACACAATTCAATGCTCATTAAATGTACTATTTAAATAAGTAGAAGTTATGGTATGTTAAGAATATATCAATAAAGCTGTAAGTTAGTTTACACAAAATCAGCTGACAAAAGTCATCTGAGAATTTCCTATTCACAAAACAAAGCCTTACTCTTAGTAGGGCCATGCCATAACTAAAAGGAGGAACATGCAAGTGATGATTATAAAAATGTCACTTTTCCCTTTGGGCTGTCTTTCTTATTTCATTATGTTGCTTACAGTGATCCTGAAAGATGCAAATTCCCAGAATAATCTTCCTAGAAACAGAAAAATCTAAAAAGTAAAACATACATATGGGAAAAAAATTTTTTATTTCTCTTCTTAAGGTATATTTTTCTGCCTATATCTGATATAATTTCAATTTTATGATGACCATTTTTCCCTAAATTTTCTCAACTGGAGCTCTATAGGCTGACACCTGATATCAAATACCCAATCAATAACCTGCATGGTGCAACTCAATGGTGTCCAAAGTCATCCACACCACTTCTACTGCCCCCAAACTGGGCTCATCTCTGAAATTTTCTTATTCGCATTAGTCACTCTTGGGTCTGATAATCTAAACACTTAAAATGCAAAGTCATTAAAAAAAAAAAAAAACTGAAGCAACTAACGCTTTGGTTTGAATTTCAAAGAGAATTGTCTTAAGAAAGAGGCCCTGAAAACACAAAACACAGGACTGAGCACAGAGTCAGGGTGAGGCATAGAGAAAAAGTGAGATCCACAGCCAGCGCAGTTTGCAGGAAGAGGAGAACAGGATTCCTGGACAGCTAAGGCAGTGATTGGGAGATGGTACCTTGGATAACACAAGGGAATGATAGCACACAGGTGGGAAAGAAAGTTAGCGTTAGCACATCTGGCCACTTCCCAGTTTGGGCTGGGAATCCTGGAGGCACTAACATGAACTATTTTGATGTACTCTACATAGAATCAGCATTTCCACAGCTTCACTGAATTTTCAGAGCAGTAAAAATCAGTTTCATCTTAGAGATGGGACACTGGAGGCCCACAGAAGTTAAATGAGTGTCCAACAATACACAGCTAATTACTGGTACAACCGGGACAGAGCCAAGTGACTTAGTTCAGGTTTGGGGTTCTTTCCACTACTTGAAAACATTTGAATGCCCGTAGATTAAAACCAAAGTTTTGTTAATCATTATCAGCCAAGGCTTTTACCTCATTAATAACTGCAGCCATCACAACTGTAAAGCATATAGGTGCCCTGCCAGTAATGGTGGTAATAGTCATAAGTATTCACTATAGTCACCTGAAAGCTGAGGAGCTAGAGCTGAAAGGAAAACCATAATCCAGTAGAAAGAATGAAGAAGATATGCTGCAACTACTGCATAGGGCTGGTTTGAGTATTCCCAGGCCAGCAAAGACTTCCACATTTATAAGGCCACTTACTCTTCCTCCCAGTCACTGAAAACATCTCTCCAACCTCATGAGAAGAACCAAACTAAGTGTAAGCGTGCAAAAGAAATCCTCTGTGGCAAGGGACTATTATTAGCTCAAGTATAGTATTGCAGATCCCAAATCTTGGTTCTCTTCTTATCACTTCCTTTTTCTCTCACCCTCTTACATGCAGAAACACATACTCATATATATGTCTGCGCTGAGGACCACATAGACAAGGAGCTGATAACAAGTGAGAAGAGTGAAATCCAGACAGGAAAATTAACGACATTCTTTCAGATGCTTCTGCTTCTCACAGAAATCAAAAGTGCATTAACTCATTTGATTCCCTCAAATTGCTTGTAAAGCCGGCGGCACTGGGATAATTATCCCTGTGTGGCTGATAAGGAAAGCGTGGAGTGCAGAGGCATCTTGATTCTTATGATTAAACTAGGTGTGAGCATCCCTGTCTGGAACAAAATCATTCCTTTCAGATTTATTACATGTTTAATTGAACCTTGAGCCAGTGGGGCTGCAGCTCTTACCTTTGAGGTCTGTTAGAGTTCTACAGAGGAAGCCTTTTTAGTGCCAGGGACAGTACTGGGGATTGGTGCTAAATATTTATCTACTAAATGGGAAAATTAAAATTCAAGAAAACCATCAATGCAAAGATAATGACAAAGACTCATAAATGAAGACATGCCTGCTATTTGTTTCCTATGCATTAGTAGAAACCATCAATAGAGTCAGCATACTTTGAGCTGAAAAGACAACCACATTAAATGACTTCCGTGAACTACTTTGATAAGTGTGAGTAATGTTTTCAGTTAACAACACAAGAATCGAGTCTTACATTATCATGAGATTTTTTCCTTCGGCATTAGTAGAAGCATTTCCAAGTTGGAGAGAACTGAAGACTTCCGCAGGTACAATAAAATCATAAATAATTAAAATGACTTAAGCTGCCCCTTTCTTTAATATTTCCTATCCAAAAGGCCCATAAATCACTTCAATAAAAGTGCCTTTTTTTGTAAACCCTAGATCTTTGCTTAGGTCTATGTGCTTCTACTTGATTTTGTGCATCAGGCATAGCAAGACATGAATGGATTACCTACTGCACAACAACATAAATATGTGTCCACCACTTGGTATTTCTGGCAAGGGAGGTCACAAAAAATAGACTTCACTGGGGACAACCACAATTTTTTCCTTCTTCCAGAGTTTCACTTTCCATAATCTGACCCAGAATATTAGCCACAATTAATTAATTCTATCTAAGGAGTCCTTCTAAGAGTAGACAGCATGGAAGTGACATAGCAACAGCCATAGCCTACTAAGTGCCTGGTACCAAAGATCCTTTGTTTTATTAAATACTCAAATATAATCATGCCTAATTTATCGTATTTTCTCCATTTTACAGACTTAAGATAATAATGGACCTGTCTAAATTTCCATAAATAATTAGGAGAGCCTGGAGTTGCACCAAGTTCTCGCTGACTTAAAGATCTTATCAATTTAAAAAAGTCAGAATCAGGGAGACTCTGACTCTAGCCCAATTAGTAGAAAAAGATATGAGATGTCCATTGCTTCAATTATCATCACAGCAAGATAACAACCATTTATGAAGGCAGGAGAGAAAGCGTCCTATTGTTTAATTTCTGTAGGGGCAGCAATTTCTTGGATTGCTTATGGCTTCCATCCTTGGACTCTTCTGTACATGTAGATTCAGTTGTAAACTGTTATTTTCTTGTTGAGAAAGCTCTTCTGGTTCTACTGGACCCCTTCTAGACAGTACCTAGTGGTAGTAACAGGGTAAATACCAAGCTGAAAAAGCATGTCACAGCTAGTCCAGCCCATATGTACTGCAACAAGATTGATTTTGAAGTAACCATCACTATGAATTAGAGGCAGCATGGCATAGCATAAAAAGAATCAATTTGGCAGTCAGACATAATTGGATTCAAATTCCAGCTTCATCACTTAAAAACTGATTAATCTTAAGAAAAATTGGCTCACGCCTGTAATCCCAGCACTTTGGGAGGCCGAGGCGGGTGAATCACAAGGTCAAGAGATCGAGACCATCCTGGTCAACATGGTGAAACCCCATCTCTACTAAAAATACAAAAAATCAGCTGGGCATGGTGGCACGTGCCTGTAATCCCAGCTACTCAGGAG
>NW_016107557.1:2944851-2983458 GCF_001604975.1 Cebus imitator | reverse complement strand
AAAAAAAAAAAAAAAAAAAAGAAAAAGAAAAATTACTTAGCCTTTCAGAGTACCTATTTTCTCATCTAAAAAATAGATTTAAGTGCAACTGTCCTTGTATATATTGATAGAAATTTTCAGTGAGATAATGCAAATAAAATGTTGTGATATATTAATGGTTATGCATGATTATTATGAATATATATTCATATATATGTATAATCCCAACTTGTCTAGAATAAGTTTGATTCTCCCCTAGGTATACCTGTAAGCTTACTGAGAAAATGTCTCTCAGCATATTCCTTCACACATCTTCCACTTTTGAGAGAACAGTGTAGTGTGGTCTGAAGTAAGAACAGATCAAGTTCAAGAGGGAAGACTAACATTTCTTGGGATGCATTCCCCATTTGAGACAACCTGACTGTCAGATGATGGATTTTAGAAAATACCAAGAAAAAGCACTGGGAGACAAAGCAGCATGGCTTCCGGGCACGGGCAGCACAATCGTAGCTTCTAACTCCTTCTCTACTTCCTTAGAGAGCTCCATGAAACAACATATTCATCAATGCAAGCATATTTACATTGCAGAAAATGCAACTTAGACTGGATTAAGTAATTACAGGGATGTATTGGCTCAGGTACCTGAAAGTCCAATTGAGGAATAGGGTACAAGTTTTCTTGACTCAGATGGCTAAGTGATGCTATCTTGTCACTATGTCTTTTGCACATCAGGTCGGCTGCAGGAACAGCTCATCCTTAGGTCACAGGCCTCCTGGTGCACCGTTATCTTTTATGTTAATTTACATAAGCTGAAAGGAAACACCCAAAGCTAAGGATCAGCTTTCTCCCTAGTACAAGAGTTGACTAGGGAGAAATGGATACACAATGGCTATCTAGGTATTATTTGAAAGAGATGAAAGAGGAATGGCTGCTGAATATATAAACAAAAACTACACTGAAAATAGTATAAACCATAATTATCTAGAACTTCTCTCATATTAATGAGAGAGAGTTTAATTCAAACTGTCCCCATTACTCAGGAAATAAATCCATGAAGAATAGAGAAGAATCCATCTATGCTGCATTGGAACAGACAAGGATAAAACTACCTTCTCTCTAAGATGTGTGTAAAGAAAAGGAAAATCATAGAACTCATGTCAGTTTGGCTGCATGCTACAGAACAACACAAAATACCAGAAGATTAAGCAACATAAAAGTTTATTTTCCTTTCACGTAAAAGAATCCAGACAAAATCTGGTTTGGTGACTCCATGGATTTAAAAAAGGAAACAAAAAAATAATCAAGGGCTTCCAGCTCCTATTGTTCTGCTCTTCAGTGCTGGCTTCTATTTTCAATAAGTTATCTCATCATTAAAAGTATCTGTCTTTCAAAAACTCTAGCCAGTCATTACTTCTACATTTCATGTCAAACAAAGATGAAGAAAAGCCAGAAGGGTACTGCCTTACTCCCCCAAACAGCCTTCTGGGAAGTCCTAGGCAACACTTATGCTTGCATCTGATTGGCTTGAAATGTGTCACATGAGCATATCTACCTGAAAAAAAACTGCTGGGCTATGCACTACTGGGCTCTACCTACATGCTCTTTCAGCAGCATATATTGCCCAGGCTTCCACTGTCCTACAAAGGACGAAAGGAACAATAAGTATCAGAAACTACTGATTCTCTTATTCCCAGAACCTATGGAAGTGACCTAGAATAGCAAAGACAAATTGAAAAACAAGAATAAGTTTGGAGGACTTAATGCAATTTGTTTTCAAAAACTACAGTAAACTAAAATAATCAAAAGAATAATGTGTATGGCACACTATACACATCAATGGAACAAAACAGAGTATTCAAAACCTGATGCAAACATACATAGTCATGTGTTTGCAAACTGATGCAAACACACTGGCTTTTGGCAAAGATTCCAAGAAAATTCAATGAGAAGAAAACAGTCCTTCTAAAGAATGCTTGCTGTAATAATTGGATAACAGTTTGGGGGAAAAATTAAGCTCAACCATTGCCTCACAATATGCATAAAACATTAATACAAAATGGGTTATAGTTCTAAATGTATGAGCTAAAACTCTAAACTTTCTAGAAGAAAACATAGAAGAAAATCAGTGTGGCATAAGGAGTTCTTGAAGAGAAGAGAAAACTCAGAAATCATGTTAGAAAAATATGGTACAGAGGACTAGATTGCAGCTCCGGACAGAGTAGCATGCAGAGGCTCACAATGTGAATTTTAGCTGGATTGACTGCAAGAACAAACTAGCAATCCTGGGAGGACCCACAGACCCTCTAAAGGAAGCAGACTACTCCTGCAGGACCTGGAAGACACCCCAAATACTGTGAGTGCCCTAAAAGCAGAAGTGGGAAAGTGAAACCTTCCTCTCCCAAACACACATTCCCACTGAAGAAGCTAAAAGTCTGTCTGCAGAAGTAGTTTCTGACTTCACCTGGAGCTGAGTCAACTTAGAGGGCTGAGCAAAATATAGGGGTAGAGGAAGCAGCGGAAAGACCTGGAAGCTCACTGGGTCCTGTAACAGGCCATTCCTGCCTTGTACCACAGGGATCCATCAGCAGATGGGCAGAGGAGCAAGGGTAAAACTCCATAGGGAGAAGAAATTGTCTAGCTTAACTTTGTAACAATTTGAACAAGGTGGGAAGCCTCCTGGCCAGAACTCGGAGGATGGTGGGAATTAATAGGCAGGGGAAGAACCAAGCTGTTTTCTCTCGCAGCTGGGAGGTGGATAGCTTCAGACAAATTTTCAACCCATCTCACCTTCTGCCTAGAAACAGACTAGGGGCTGTTGAGGGGGTTGTGGGGAGTAAAGCCAGCCTTTCAGTTTGGATGGGAGCTGGGTGAGGTCCGTGACTGCTGGCTTTCCCCCACTTCCCTGACAACCTGCATGACTCAGCAAAGGCAGCCATAATCCTCCTAGGTACACAACTCCAGTGACCTGGGAGTCTCACCCTAATCCCTCACAGCAGTGGCATTAAAACTCACACAAGGAGAATCTAAGCTCAAACATGCATAGCCCTGCCCCCACCTGATAGTCCTTCCCTATCAGCCCTGGTAGAGGGAGAAAAAGGGTAAGTTCCAGGGCCCTGCCCACTGCTGGTTCCTCTCCACTACTGCTGCTACTACTGCTGCTGATGCTTTCTGGAAAGCGTCACCTCCTGGCAGGAGGCCAACCAGCACAAAAATAGAGCATTAAACAAACAAAGCTAAGGACCCTCATGGAGTTTACTGCACCCTCCGCCACCTCCACTGGAACAGGCCCTGGTATCCATGGCTGAGAGACCCATAGACAGTTCACATCATGGGACTCTGTGCAGACAACCCCTAGCACCAGCCCAGAGGCAAGTAGACTCACTGGGTGGCTAGACCCAGAAGAGAGACAACAATCACTGCAGTTTGGTTCACAGGAAGCCACATCCATAGGAAAAGAGGGAGAGTACTACATCAAGGGAACAAGCTGTGGGACAAAAGAACCTGAACAATAGCCTTCAGCCTTAGACCTTCCATCTGACAGGGCCTACCCAAATGAAAAGGAACCAGAAAACCAACCCTGGTAATATGACAAAATAAAGCTCTTCCACATCTCCCAAAAAAATCACACTAGTTTACCAGCAATGGATCCAAACTAAGAAGAAATCCCTATTTACCTGAAAAAAAAAATTTCAGGAGGTTATTTATTAAGCTAATCAGGGAGGGACCACAGAAAGATGAAGGCCAATGCAAGGAAATCCAACAAATGACACAAGAAGTGAAGAGATAAATATTCATGGAAATAGATAAAGAAAAAAAAATCAAAAATTCAGCAAACTTTAGACACACTTTTAGAAATGCAAAATGCTCTGGAAAGTCTTAGCAACAGAATTGAATGAGCAGAAGAAATTCAGAGCTCAAAGATGAGGTCTTCAAATTAATCCAATCTAACAAAGACAAAGAAAAAAGAATAAGAAAATATGAACGAAGTCTCCAAGAAGTGTGGGCTTATGTTAAATGACCAAGCCTAAGACTAACTGGTGTACCTGAGGAAGAAGAGAATTCTAAAAGCCTAGAAAACATATTTGGGGGTATAATCAAGGAAAACTTCCCCTGCCTTGCAAGAGAGCTAGACAACCAAATACAAGAAGCAAAAAGAACACCTGGGAAATTCATTGCAAAAAGATCTTCACCTAGGCATTTTCATCAGGTTATCCAAAGCAAGATGAAGAAAAGAATCTTAAGAGCTGTGAAACGGAAGTACCAGGTAACCCACAAAGGAAAACCTGTCAGATTAACAGCAGATTTCTCTGCAGACACCCTGCAAGGTAGAAGGGATTGGGGCCCTATCTTCAGCCTCCTGCTGACGGAATTCACCATTACCAAATCACCACTACAAAACTGCTAAAAGGAGCTCTAAATCTTAAAACCACTTCTGGAAACACGCAAAACAGAACCTCTTTAAAGCGTAAATCACACAGGACCTATAATGCAAAAATGCAAGTTAAAAATCAAAAACAACAAAGTACACAGGCAACATGGAGCACAATGAATGCAACGGAACCTCACATTTCAATACTAATATCGAATGTAAATAACCTAAATGATCCACTTAAAAGATACAGAACCACAGAATGGATAAGAACTCAGCAACCAACTATCTGTTGACTTCAGGAGACTCATGTAACACATAAGGACTCACATAAACCTAAAGTAAAGAGAAAGAAAAAGGCATTTCATGCAAATGAACACCAAAAGCGAGCAGGGGTAGCTATCTTATATAAGACAAAACAAACTTTAATGCAACAGGAGTTAAAAGAGACAAAGGGAGAGTATATAATGGTAAAAGGCCTTGTCCAACAGGAAGATACCACACTTCTAAACATATATGCATCAAACACTGGAGCACCCAAATTTATAAAACAATTACTAGTAGACCTAAGAAATGAGATAGACAGCAACACAATAATAGTGGGGGACTTCAATTCTCCACTGACAGCAGTAGACAGATCATCAAGAGACAAAGTTAACAAAGAAACAATGAATTTAAACTATACCTTGGAGCCAATGGACTTAACAGATATATACAGAACATTTTATCCAACAACCACAGAATATACATTTTATCCAACAGCGCATGGAACTTTCTCCAAGATAGACTACATGATAGGCCATAAAACAAACCTCAATACATTTAAGAAAACTGAAATCATATCAAGCACTCTTTCAGACCACAGTGGAATAAAACTGGAAATCAACTCCAAAAGGAAACTTCAAAACTATGTAAATACACAGAAATTAAATAACTTGCTCCTAAATGAGCATGGGTCAAAATATTAAAAAATTCTTTGAGCTGAATGGCAGTAATGATACAACCTATCAAAACCTCTGGGATACAGCAAAGGTACTGCTAAAAGGAAAGTTCATAACCCGAAATGCCTACATCAAAAAATCTAAAAAAGCACAGACAATCTAAGGTCACACCTCAAGGAACTAGAAAAACAAGAACAAACCAAACCTAAAGCCAGCAGAAGAAAGGAAATAACCAAGATCAGAGAAGAACTAAATAAAATTGAAACAAAAAAAAGAAGATAAGTGAAACAGCAAGCTGATTCTTTGAAAATATGAATAAAATTGATAGATCATTAGCAAGATTAACCTAGAAAAGAAGAGAGAAAATCCAACCAACCTCACTCAGAAACAAAAAAGGAGGTATTACAACTGACACCACTGAAATACAAAAGATCATTCAAAGCTACTATGAACACCTTTACACACATAAACGAGAAAACCTAGAGGAGATGGATAAATTCCTAGAAAAATACAACCCTCCTAGCTTAAATCAGTAAGAATTAGATCCCATGAACAGACCAATAAACAAGCAGTGAGATTGAAATGGTAATTTAAAAATTACAAACAACAAAAAAAGTCCAGGACTAGACAGATTCACAGCAGAATTCTACCAGACATTCAAAGAAGAATTGGGACCAATCTTTTTGACACTATTCCACAAGACAGAGAAAGAAGGAACCCTCCCTAATTCATTCTATGAAGCCAGCATCACCCTACTACCAAAACCAGGAAAAGATACAACCAAAAAAGAAAACTACAGACCAATATCCTTGAACAACATAGATGCTAAAATTCTTAACAAAGCACTAGCTAACCAAATCCAAAAGCATATTAAAAAGATAATCCACCATGATCAAGTGGGCTTCATACCAGGTATGCAGGGATGGTTTAACATATGCCAGTCAATACATGTGATACACCACATAAACAGAATTAAAAACAAAAATCACATGATCATCTCAATAGATGCAGAAAAAGCATTCAACAAAATCCAGCACCCCTTTGTGATTAAAACTCAGCTAAATCAGCATATCTCAATGTAATTTAAGCCATCTTTGACAAACCCACAGCCAACATAATACTGATTGGGGAAAAGTTGAAAGCACTGCCTCTGAAAACTGGAACAAGACAAGGATGCCCACCCTTAGCACTACTCTTCAAGGTAGTACTGGAAGTCCTAGCCAGAGCAATCAGAGAAGAGAAAGAAATAAAGGGCATCCAAATTGGTAAAGAGGAAGTCAAACTGTAGCTGTTTGCTGATGATATGATCATTTATTTACCTTGAAAACCCTAAGGACTCCTCCAGAAAACTCGCAGAACTGATACAAGAACTCAGCAAAGTCTCTGGATACAAGATTAATGTACACAAATCAGTAGCTCCTCTATACACCAACAGTAACCAAGCAGAGAATCAAATCAAGAACTCAACCCTTTTCACAATAGCTGCAAATTACATATATATATATGAATATACCTAACCAAAGAGTCAAAAGATCTCTACAAGGAAAGCTACAAAATACAGCTAGACAAAATCATAGATGACATGAATAAATGGAAACACATCCCATGCCCATGGATGGGTAGAATCAATAATTGTAAAAATAACCATACTGCCAAAAGCAATCTACAAATTCAATGCAATCCCTATCAGAATAACACCATCATACTACCATCATTCTTTACAGAATTAGAAAAGAAAAAAAAACTCTAAAAATCATATGGAACCAAAAAAGAGGCTGCATAGCCAAGGCAAGACTTAGTAAAAAGAACAAATCTGGAGGCATCACACTACCTGATATCAAATTATAATATAAGGCCATAGTTACCAAAACAGCATGGTACTGGTATAAAAATAGGCACATAGACCAATGGAACAGAATAGAGAACCCAGAAATAAACCCAAACACTCACAGATTGACAACGCAAATGAAAACACGCTTTTCAACAAATGATCCTAGCCATAACTGGCTAGCCTTATGTCAGCGAATGAAGCTGGATCCTCATCTCTCACCTTATACAAAAATCAACTCAAGATATATTAAGGACTTAAGCCTAAGACCTGAAACTATAAAAATTCTAGAAGATAACTTTGGAAAACCCCTTCTAGCCATTGGCTCACGCAAGGATTTCATGACCAAAAACCAAAAAGCAAATGCAATAAAAACAAAGATAAATAGCTGGGACCTAATAAAACTAAAGCGCTTTTGCACAGCAAAAGTAACAGCAGAGTAAACAGACAACTCATAGAGTGGGAGAAAATCTTCACAAGCTATACATCTGACAAAGGACTAATATCCAGAATCTACAACAAATTCAAACAAATCAGAAAGGAAAAAAAACAATCCCATCAAAAAGTGGGCTAAGGATATAGACAATTCTCAAAAGAAGATATACACATGGCCAATAAACATGTGAAAAAATGCACAACATCACTAATTATCAGGGAAATGAAAATCAAAACCACAATGCAATACCATCTTACTCCTGCAAGAATGGCCATAACCAAAAAATCAAAAAACAGTAGATGTTGGTGTGGATGTAGTGAATAGAAAATACTTCTACATTGCTGGTGGTAATGTAAACTAGTACGGTACAGCCACTATGGAAAACAGTGTGGAGATTCCTTAAAGAACTAAAAGCAGAACTACCACTTGATCCAACAATGCCACTACTGGGTATGTACCCAGAGGAAAGTAAGTCATTATTTGAAAAAGACACTTGCACATGCATGTTTGTAACAGCACAATTCACAATTGCAAAATCGTGGAACCAAATCAAATGCCCATCAATTGATGAACGGATAAAAAAAACTGTAGTATATATACAATGGAATACTATGCAGCCATAAAAAGGAATGTTGCAGTGACCTGGATGAGATTGGAGACTATTATTCCAAGAGACATAACTCAGGGATGGAAAACCAAAGGTTGTATGTTCTCATTGATCTGTAGGAGCTAACCTATGAGGACGCAAACACATAAGAATGATGCAATGGACTTTGAGGACTAGGGGGGAAGAGTGAGTGGGGGATGAGGACTACAAATATGGTGCAGTGTGCACATGGGTGATGGCTGCACCAAAATCAACAACATTTTGAAGTTACTATGCTATAGAAGTTACTCATGTAACCAAATACCACCTGTACCCCAATAACTAATTCATGGAAAATAAAAATGTTTGTTATCTCTACTAAATGTTTAAGGTCATCAGACTATGAGTGCAACCTAAGAACAACGTGCAAATGGAAGTGTAATGTAATGCATTACTTCTCATCTATTAAGCCCATCCATATAACAAAACAAAACAAAACAAAATCCCATGTATTTAACTTGCAGGTTTTTGCGTTTGTGATACTTGCTCAACATTCATGTGCTGTAAAACAGTTATAAAGGAAATAACTTGATAATGGCTAGCTTTGTCTAATATTTGATAAAATTTTCACAAGTAACCCAAGCATGATGTTAAGAATAAGTGACTTAAATATAGTAAGACAAAAGTTTTAAAATATACATTTTAACAATAGAAAAAAGAAAAATATGGTAAATTGACTTTATTAAAATTAGAAGTGTGTGCTGTTCAAAAGACACAATTAGAAAAAAGAAATGCAATGTACAGAGTGAGAGAAAATATTTGCATAATGTATGTCAGTTGATCCAAAATATAGAGAAATGTCTTACAATTGAATAATAGGTAAAACATCTTCCAATAAAAAAAATGGGTGAAATGTTTGGACCGTTTACAAAATAAGATAAATTAATAGCTGACAAAAATATAAAACATTAGTCAATGCCATCGGCATCAGGGTAATATAAATTAAAAGTCACAATGAGACATTACTACCAGGTCACTTGAATGACTGAAATTTTAAAACTGGCAGTATCAGAAGTTGGTAAGGATGTAGCATAACTGACACTCTCACACATCATTGCTGCTGATGCAAAATGGTGCATTCACTTCAGAAAATAATCAAAAGAGGTAAAACTGACACTGGTTGAAACCTCAAACAGTAAGGTTTTCTGCTGTTTTAAAACTGGCAGATAAACACAATATCTTGAATTGTAGAACGGCAAAATTCGATCTATTAAAATTTGTCCTCAAGAGAAATAATTACTTTGCAAATGAAAATTCACAATAGAAGTGACTCTGTCAAATTTGATAGCAAAAAAAAATATTTCTTAAAAGAATAAAATCTTTGTGTTAAATATAAAAATTAGTTAATTACAATGAAAAAATTACATGAAAATATGGAAGCTATTTAACTGTGCCATATAAAACACTGACCCACAGCTTAGTTTGACATTATGGGATCTATTTAAGAAGCCACAAGCTTGATGGACAATGGATCAATGTTGCCATAATTATAATTTTTTTAATTTGCATTTTAAAATTCTCCATGTCAAAATTTCGAAGGTCACAATGGCCTGAGACCATGAATTTCCCGTTACCGCATCAGTGAGCACATCACTAAAGAAAACCAAAGATAATGTTGTTTGAACTCTTTCCCACAGTTGAACTGTTCTTTCAAACAACATTACCTCCTCCCACAGTTTATTTTACCAAATGATGCTGCGGTGCAAATTACAGAGGCCAGCAGTCTGGGTGAATGTTCTGGTTTCTCTGTTCAGCGTTACCTGTCCAGCACCAGATCCTTGCTGGGTCTTAATGCAATGACACCAAGGGGTGGAATCACACCTGCAATTATTCAAAAGACCAAAACCTAAAGGGAAAGAAATTGTAGAAAGATCGCATTATTTGTAAAGTTAAACCATTTTCTGGAATGTGTACAAGATGGTCGTTATTGACCCTTCAGGGCTGTAAATCAAACCCTTCAGTTCTGCCCCATGTAAATAATTTGGCAGCTTATTCTGCCAATACTGATCATAATGAATTGCAAAAATGTACAATCATGTACTTGCTGGAATTTATGATTCTTTCATCACTATCCTTAAAACAGACATCAAATGTTACTTGCAAAAACCCAATAAAATGTTTGTAACTGCATTGTTGCCTAGGTTGTATCAATTCTCTCATTACTTACTATTGGTAAATAGATAATTAGAAACGCAATGTGCTTATCTCTAACTACTTTTATTTCATCCTTATCTTTTCTAGGTAAGCTGCTGGTTTATTTACACCCTCATCTTTTCACATAACCCTGGCTGAAATAAAATGTGTATATTCAGCAGTCTCAAAGCAGAATACTTGCAGTGCTCTCTGTTTTTCATCAACTCTCCCTTCAAGAAACTCAGTCAACGATTTTCTTCTTAGAACCCTTCCCAACCCAAACAATCAAGAAAATGAGTTTTCGTCTCTCAGTCTGAATCAACCACCAAATGGTTTTACAACTCGACCTCATGAGTGTAGGACTGTACCAATCATAGACAAAAACTATCTCCCTGATGCCCAGCTCTGCTGTCCACATCTCCTGTCCACATTTCCTGATGCCCAGCTCTGCTTTCCATCTGGCCATCATAGCCTGGATATTCCTTTCTTCCTTTTTCAGATCTCCTTTTTTGCTCCTGTTAGATAAATCTTGGTGCCGAGTTGAATCCACCCTTTGTTCTGAATGGAAAACTATTCTAAAAAACAGCAATGAGTAAGAAAAGTGACCCATATGCAAAGCAGCAGGATAAAAGTTCTGATCCTGACCATAATTCCCTGTATACGGAATTTCTAATAATTGTACCATCAATACACAACACCAAGAAACAACATTGAGTCTTTTTAGTTTCCCATTGGACAGTAGAAAGTGACTGAGGCTATAATAAATGAGTCTACATATACTAGTTAATATCAATACTGAATGAATAAAACACTGGAAGGAAAAAGACTTCCCCATTTCAAAACTTGCTTAGCCGAAATGTGATAGAAGAGAATCCACCATGTTGGGTACATACAAACCATAGAATACTGTGCAGCCATAAAAAGAGAAATAAATCATGTCTTTACAACAACATGAATACCGCTGAACACCATTATCTTAAATGAACTAATGCAAGAACAGCAAACCAAATATCATGTGTTCTCACATAGAAGTGGGAGCTAAATATTGGACACTCATGGACATAAAGATGACAGCAATACACACTGGGGACTACTAGAGGAGGGAGAGAGAGAAAGGATTGAAAAACAAACTGTTGGGTACTATACTCAGTACCTAGGTGAAAGGCTCATTCATACCCCAAACCTCAGCATCACACAATATACCATGATAATAAACCTGCACATGTACCCCTGGAATCTGAAATAAGAATTGAAAGAGAAAAAAAAGAATACATTATGTTGAAATAAGAAACAAATAACAAACACTTAATAATAACTAGGTCAAAAAGACATTTAAAAAATGCAATGATAGACTTATTAGAAATTAATGACACTAGTGTTCACAAAACGTGGCCTGCATAATTTTTGATTTGGGAAGAATGTTGCCTTTTTATTGTCTAATATATCATTAATTTTAAAAAATATTTGATGAACAATGGGATAGGCATTTTTGAATACAGGATAGAATGTTCATATAAATTTATTAGAATAGCTTATATAATTTAGCATATTTTTAGTATTTTATTAAAATTTAGTAATTTAGTAAATTTTCAAATCTTGTTTTCTTTATTACCATGCTGAGAAAGCTATTTTAGTTTCCCAGTGCTATCATGTTTCTGTCAATTTCCTGTTGAAATGCTAATATCTTTTGCTTTACACAATTTAATTCAATTTGTTTTAGCACAGAGTGTCATAGACATTTTATTGACAAAATGAATAATTGTTTTCTTTTTAATTTTTATTACAGAATGAGAAATATACAAAATTATAAAAATAACACACAGATGCCTGTGTACCAGCAAATCAACTTAAAACCAAAACACTGAACAGTTAGTTCGTCTTTGCGATCTCTCCCTTGGGCTATCCATCTTCATTCTTCTCAACTAAATAAACCTTTATACTAATGTTTAGGTTTATATTTCTCATAAATTTTTATACCTTTGCTAGCACATTCATAAATAATATAGTATTATAGTATACTTATATAGTGGGATTTAATGCAGCAATAAAAATAAATGACCTTGAGTAAGACTTTTCAAGTAATATAAATCTAAAACCATATTTAGCAAACATAAGCAAGTACAGAAGAACATATGTATGCAATGTGAAACCAATTACATTATGTTTTTTTAAAAAAGAATTGTACCTTATCCCTATCAAATAATCCTTGTTCTCTCACTTTTATCTGTTTGCATTAAATTGTTTATTTTTTACTCTTTAGTATATTGAAGCTTGGTTTATTTTGTTTCCATTTTCATGATTTACGTGTCCACACATGCTTTCATTTTTTAAAGGCAATTTTGCTTTAGATATGTTTATTTATACAAAATAAAATTTGAAAGCTTTGTCTTTTAATATGGTAGTTCCACATTCAAACAATAGCATATATAACTGAAATATTTAGACATCTTTTTATCTTGCTCTTGCATGTTTTTAAATTTTCTTGCTGTTTCCTTTGTTTTTGTTCTCTAGCCAAATAAACTATACAACCTTTATTTTTATCATAACCAGTGTTTTCACAGATAATAGATAGAGAGATTGGTAAGATAGATGATTAACGGACTGATCAATTTATAGATAGATAGACAGATCACATCTTGTTTTCAACAACCAGTTTCTTTCAGGCTTTTCAAAACTATACTTAATCTACATTTCTTAACCTATGCATCTTACACTGTCATAGTTAAGTCAAAAACAGTATATTTTGCATTCTCCTCTATGGAGTAGAACATTTTAATTATGTTTGTATGTTTCTGTCTACTCTTCCCTTTGTCCCCATTGCTGGACATTATTTGTATAATTAAAATATTAAATACTTTGTTGTATTATCATTTTTAAATATGCATGCTATTTTTTGAGAAAATGATTGACATTTGAACTCAGTTCTAAATCAGGTATACAGGTGTTTTTATTTATTTCAGTTGTTTAATTTTCTCTCATTTGCCATACCTCTCTTGGTACTTGTCTCCCCCTTTTTGAGATTAACGTAGATCTATCTTTCAAAGAGATGGGCTACCTTCAGATAGATATCACAAGCAGGTACATGAACCACGTGTGAGCATGTGCTTATCTTGCCTTGACACATTAAAAGGGGGTGATTATAGAGGACAAAATCAGGCCTGGTGCAGTGGCTCATACCTGTAATCTCAGCACTTTGGGAGCCTGAGCAGGTAGGATCACTTGAGCCCAGAAGTTTGACACCAGCCTGGGCACCATAGTTAGACTTTATCTCTATAAAAAAAAAATTAAAAACATTAGCCAAGTGTGGTGGTGTGTACCTGTGATCCCAGCTACTCAGGATGCTGAGGTAGGAGGATCACTTGAGCCTGGAAGGTCAAGGCCACAGTAAGCTGTGATCATGCCTCTGCATTGCAGCCTTGGTGACAGAGTCAGACCCTATCTCAAAAAAGAAGTTATGGTGGTGCATGCCTGTAGTCCAGCTCCTTGGAAGGCTGAGGTGACAGAATCACTTGAGCCCGGGAATTTGGGGCTGCAGTGAGCTATGATCGCATCACTGCACTCAGCCAGGGTAACAGAGTGAGACCCTGTCTCTAAAAATAAGAAATAAAAAGTTACAGGACAAAATTCAGAGCTGCATTTACTACTGCAAATGAGAAGTCTCAGATGAGGCTGACTTTTTTTTCCTTTTTTTCCTCCTTCCTCTCCCCTATCTCACACCAGATTATTCTAAATGTTAGCTTTATTCATCTAGTTAGAAAATTTTGCCAGGGTATGTGTAGTCGCTTTGTCTTGGCATCATATATAAAATCTTTTCCTCTGTATACCCAGCCCAGAAAAGCTGCTGTCTGCCGCCACCTCCACCTCATCACATCTTTAGTTATTGCTTCTGTTAAATTACTCTGGTTTCTCTTCCAGCCAAACATCTTTGTATTGGGTCCCTTTTCATCTATATATGTATACCATGTTATCTCATTGCTTTATTTATTTAGACAGGGTCTTCCTCTGTCATCCATGCTGGAGTACAGTGGCACAATCATAGTTCACTGCAGCCTCAACCTCCTGGGCTCAAGCTATCCTCCTGCCTCAGCCTCCCAAGTAGCTGAAACTACAGGCATGTGCCACCACACCTGGCCTGCTTTTAGAATCTTTAAAACAGAGCACACCCCTTCAATAATTAGGAGAAATACAAGACAGAAATATAGATTTTATTACCTACAGGTTGAGGGGGAGGTACACAGCACACCCAGAGGCTGCACACGGAGGTCAGGGAAATCAGGCAGGGAAAGAAAGCGAGGGATCAATAGGCCAATGTCTTTATTGGGGTTCAGGGCAGTGTCCAAACACATTTCTGGAGAGAAGTTTTCATTGGTAGGTTTAAAGCGAACAGACATGAGTTCATCGCTTTGACTGAGAGGGAGTCACTGCATGTCTCACAGTCCATGCAAGGTGTGGTGCTCAGCAGGGCCAAACAGGCAGTATCTGGTGTTCCCATAGAGAGGTGGTCACCAGGAGGCTGTTGTATAAGGACATACCTGGATAGACCATACTGAGGAACTGGGAGGAGGTATAGAACTAGAAACTATGTCAAGTGTGACTGAGCCCTGCTTCTGATATGAGAAAGTTTAACATATTTAAAATGGATATCAAGGCAATATAAAATTATAAGAATTCACTACAGTCATAATTTTTCCGTCTTTGATTATTTTTCCTGTATGGTGGGGAAAGTTTCTCTCAAGTTATCCTTCATATTTATTGATGCTAGCTTCTGTAGAACCAATCCTGGTTTTTACTTAAATATATATGGATTTTAATTATGAAAATTTTAGCACCCTAGAAGTTCTTCCTATCTCTTTCATCTCCCTTTTCTTCCCTTTCTCTTGTTATTTATTGCAGTTGCTGGCCTCTTTATATTTTACTCTTTTTTCATAGCAGCTATATTTTCCTTTACTCTATTTACTATTACAAAGAGTTTTTTGAATTTTATTCTTCTGGATTTTTTCCCAGATTCATAGGTGCCCTATGATTCAGTTACAGTGTTCTCTTTGCCTAGATTTAAGGTACTTTTTCAAGGGTCCGTGATACTTTTTAAATCTGTTTGCTCATCTTTAATAATGCTCAACAATTTGTCAATAAAGCAGGTTTATGAGTCATCTTCATTTTTTTCTACTGTCTTCCAACTCAATCGCTAATCATCAACTAGAGGTAGATGATGATAGAGTGGAGTTTGTAGATTTCCTTTGGTTTTACCCCTCAAGGGTTTTGTCTTCTATCAACTCTGCTATCTCAGAGCTACAATTAGGAGGAAAAGTCTCATGACATCAGGCTGCACCTTCCATGAACCTACTAAAGTACCATCTTTCTTAGACTGTCTTTGCTTTTGACTGAAACAAAAATGTAGTGCATTAAGAATCACAGTCTTCAACATGGGCTAATACTAAGGATGTCCATCAATGACCCAAGTCATGAGCATTTTAAAATATTTTTCATCTAAAAACCAGGGGAAGTGTGATGAAAAGATTATTGGGCTAGAAAGTCAACTGTGGCAAATATTGTGGTCATTCGATACCTGTTTCTGTTCACTTTTAGCTTGTCTTGCCATAATATCAAAATTGGGAAAGATGCAAACTAGCTTTCCCAGTCTCCATTGCAAATAGGGTTTCCTCTGAGACCAACTTTTTGTTAAGCAGATGAACCCATGCAAGAATTCTGAGGTAGAAGAGAGCAGCAGAAGTGGAAGACATGAAGAGAAATGACGTCTTCTGGCAAACACAGGGGAAAGGGTATTTGGTAGCTCTGCATCAGTTGTAGTAGAGATGACAGTTTCCAAAACATTTTATCTTGGGTTCTAAGCAGCACTCTTGGGATTTTGCTAGTGCAGACTGGATATTTCTTCTGAATTTTCAAATCCTGGCTGTATAAAATCTTAGCTTAATTGCCTAATAAACTGTTGTTCATTTTTCTTCATAATTTGCAAATTTTAACTTGTTTGAAGGCCCTGAAGTGATTTTTGCTGTTAGCTATCTTATGAGGAAATTCCAACTCTCTTAATGACTGCCCATAGAGCCATCTATGGAAGGATTCCAGAGGGCACAGTTCTCATCTCGGTGCATGTAAATGGCACTCCAAAGAATTGAAGATATGGTGATGCCCTCCATCTCTACCACTCCTCATTCCACAAAGAACATAAATAAAGCCAGATCCAAGAATACACCAGAGACCACTTACAACATGCGACCTGAGAGAGAATTGTATACACATAAAAAAGAAACCATTCTATTTCTAATTTAATTTATTCTGCAAAAGTTTTCCATTAAAAAATACAAAATCTAGATATATAGTGAATTATCATAGTTACTAATTGTTAATTCCAAAGGCAACTGCTATTCTCTTTGGATATTTTTCCCAGCGTAAGCTAAACACGTACCAGGTACTTAGTAAGAAGCTCTGGACCTGTGAGAAATGTATTTTTCACTTTCCAATAAGCAGAAAACACTAGAGTCTATTTTATTCACTTGTCTAGATTATTGGTACACATTTATGTTCTGATCTCAGGACTACATCAGTTCTATAGCTCCCTGCCATGGCAAAATTCAATCATCAGAGACATTTATCCTATCATCCCTCTTCCCCCAACAAAGGATATTATGTTGTCCCACTGTATTGGTGACATCACAAACATGGGACCTGATGATAGAGTAATGATAGGTACCTTAGATGCCCTGGTAAGACACATGCATGACAAAGGATGTAGAGGGAATCCCGTGAAAATTCAGGAGGCCAATTTGTCTAGGGCATGTTCAAATACCACCTCCCAAGTTAAAGACAATTTGCTACACTGGGAAAACCTATCATTAAAAAAATTGTTGTGCTTAATTGGCCCATTAAATTTTAAAGAGAACACTTCCATATTCGAATGTATTGTTCTAACTCATTTACGAAGGAACCCTTTGGACTGTAGGGCAAAATATCCTGCCCCTTAACTTTTCTGATTCAGTGAATTGAAAAGACCCTCAATGTGTCTGCAGTTTATTGGGAGGCTGTATGGAGCCTGTGGCGAATTTCAATAGGAAAATCACAGAGAATGCCCCTGAGTTTTGCAGCAAAGCTCTCGTCTCTTCAGCAAGTGGCTGTTCTCTAAAAACAGCTCTTGGCTTGCTATTGGATCCTGGTTGAAACTGAATGTAATCAAGTAATCCAGGTTGCTATAAATGAAACGGGTCTTTTCTGTTACACCAGTCTGCAATATCAGAAGTGGCTTGTAGACAACATCACTAAGTGGAAGTGATAACATACAGTGTAAGGTCCTAGGTGATCTGGAATGTGCAAATTAATTGCATAAGCAGGAAAACTACAATTATATTAATGACAAAATCTTACCATTTAAATAAAATCTGGATATAATATAAAAAAATCGCTGACAGAAGACATCAGGGGTGAGCAGAAGCGGACATAACAGCACTGGAGATAAAAACTTAGAGGAAAGTAGTTGTACAAAGGGAGGTATGATTTTCATGGCTTTTAGCTTGGGCACTAGTGTTGTTAGCATTTCATATGAGGTAGCAGAGACCCAGCAGAGAAAGCTTAGCTTTTCTGACCTGGGAAATTAGAAAACTGATTTGGGAAAACTGTTGATTAAAGTGGGAAAAACTTGGAACAAAAAAATCCAAGAAGAGATTCCAAAATATGCCTAGCCACATCTTTGTGTGATTTAGGAACCTTGCCTTCATAGAATAGACTCAAAGCAGCTTAGCTAATGACAAACTACCTAAACTGAGAACAGAGCTGCCATCTAATAAAGTTTTCAGTTCAAGTCCAAACAAAATAATTGCCGGCTAAATTTAAACAAGCATTGGAGAAAATTTTATAATGTCCAAAATGACCGAAGTGAAAAGAACCAGGAAAAGGGAACACATTCTCAAGAGAAAAGAAAATCACCTGTGAGTCACCCCAAGATGACTCAGATATTAAGACTAATAACTGAGGATATTCAAGTGACTGTGATAATTATCTTTAGTGGGTACAATAAATATGCTCCCAAAGAGTGAATTTTAGGAAATCTCACCTTAGAAATAGAAACAATAACAATGAGCCAAATGGAAATTCTGTAACTGAAAAAAATAAATTATCTGAAATGAGTAGTTCTTCTTTTAAAAGTCAATTTTTGGCTTGCTATTGGGTCCCAGTTAGGTCCTAGATGAATAAATGTAATAGCTGAATAGAAATGTCAGAGGAAAGAGTAAGTGAACTCGAAGACAGAGCAATGAATATGACCCAGCACAATGTGAAGAATAGTGCTGAAGCCTGGATATCTGTCCCCATGGAAACTCATGTTGAAACTTAATCTCCAGTGTGGCATATCTAAAGGTGGAGTTTTTAAGAGGTGACTGGGTCATGTTGGCGCTGCCCTCATGAATAAGTTAATCCACTCAAGGATTAATAAATTATCACAGAGGTGACATTACTGGCTTCATACAAAAAGAGAGACCTGATCTAGCTCACCCCCTCAACATGTCATGTCCTGCACCACCCTGGGACTCCACAGAGTCCTCATCAGCAAGAAGGCCCTCACCAGATGCAGCCCCTCAACCCGGGACTTCTCAGTCTCCACAACTGAAAAAAATAAAATTATTTTCTTTATAAATTACACAGTTTTAGGTATTCTGTTATAAGCAACAGAAAACAGACTAAGACAAACAGAAATAAAAGCTAAAAAATGAAAAGCATGAACAGTATCAGAGACTGACTTGTTAAATTATACAAAACAATGCAACGAAAATATAATTAAAGTATGAGAACACAAAGGTAATGGGAAAAAAGTAATATATCTGAGGAAATACTAACTGAAAATGTCTCCATTTGATGTAAAGACACAAGATGATCAACAAACACCAAACAGAATAAACATAAAGTCCATCATAATAAAAAATTTCAACATCAAAGGTATGAGCAAATCTTGAAACTAGTAAGAGAAAAATGACACATTAAATAAAGAAAAATAGCAATTTAGGCAGTGAGGTTGTCTCATCAAAAGTCAAAGTGGCCAAAGAGAGTGAAACAACATCTTTCAAGTGCTCAAAGAAGAGGCTGAACAACTCAGTATTATATAACTGGTGAGACTATACTTAAAGAATTAATGCAAAATATAAATATTTTCAGATAAACAATAAACTAAGGAAATAATTATAAAAGTTTCTAAAGAAAGTCTTCAGACTGAAGAAAATGATACCATATAGAAACCTGGATTCTTAGAAAGGAATAAAGTTCACTGGAAACGGTGAGTCACATTCCCTGACTCTTATTTGCCGTTTAAAGTAGAGGTGTAGCGAAAACAACCATAGCATCAAGAATGTGAGTATATGTAGACATATAGTGTTGAAAGCTTTTTACATTTTACAGGAAGTGGTAAAATATTAACTTAAAGTGGGCAGTAAGAGGCTAAAGCTGTGTACCATAATCTGTAGGACAATCAGCATAACAATGCAAAGAAATATAGTTAAAAGTCAATAGGAAAATTTGAAATTATAAAAGAATTCAAATAATTCAAACAAGGGAGGGGATGAATGGAAAACATATAATAAAATGATATCTTCATATCTAGCCATCAGAATAACTACATTAAATGTTTTTGGTTTGGGGGCTTTTCTATAGCAGAATAATTACATTAAATGTTCATGAGCTGAATGATGCAACTAAATGAAGAAATTATTAGAATGCATTTTAAAAATCAAATTATATGTTATCTACAAAAAATGTAGATTAGATATAAATACAGATATACTGAAAGTAAATGAATAGAAAATGATATGCCATGCAAACACAAGCATGAGAAGGCTGCAGGCCTCAATTAATATAACATAATACCTATTTAAAGACAAAAAAAATTACCAGAGGTAAAGACAGACAGTATGATAAAATGGCCAAATCATCAGGAAGATGTACAAGTTGTGAATTTAACAGAGCTTCAAAGTACATGAAGAAAACTTGATCTAATTAAAGAAAAAAGCAGGTAATTCCACACTCCAAATTATTTATTTTAACAGGAGTCAGCCAACTTTTTCCCTAAAGGACCAAAGAGTAAATATTCAGGCTTTGGACATATTCTTTTTTTGGTGTGTGTGTGTGTGTGTGTGTGTGTGTGTGTGTCCTTTTAAGAATGTAAAAATCATTCTTAATTTGAAAGCTCAACTTGTAGACTAAACAAAAGAATCAGCAAAGACAGAGAATATTTGAACAATGCTATCAGTAACCTAGAGTAAACTGATATTTATAAAGCACTACACCCAGCCACCCAACAACAGAATACATATTCTTTACATGTATGTAAGCTACATTTACCAGGATGGTCCATATGCTTAGTAATTTTTTTAAGGTCTCAAATTTAAAAGTTTGAAGTCATGTGTGTTTTCTGACCAAAATAGGATTGAATTAGAAATCAACAAGGTATATAGGAAAATCTGAAATATTTAGAATTCAAACACTTTGCAACAATTAATGGGTGAAACAAGAAATCACAAAGAATATCATTCAGTGATTAAATAAAATTGCCATGAAAGGCAAAATGTTAAAAATTCTCAGGCATAGACAAAATAATGCTTAGAGAGAAATTAAATGCTTATGCTAGAAAAGAAGAAAGAATGAAGATTAAGTTTTACAGTTTGCACTGCAAGAAATCAGAAGAAAAAGTAGTTATGTAGGTAGAAGAAAGAAAATAATCCTATGTAGGTAGAAGAAAGAAAATAAAAAACAAAGGAAAAGAATCAATGAATGTCCAAAGCCTGAATATTCTATTCTAGAATAGAAAAATCAAGAAAGAAAATAAATGAAACCAATATCTAGTTCTTTAAAAAGATCAGTAACATTGGCAAGCTCCTAGCAAGACTGATCTAAGGGGAGAAAACAAAAGAAGACAAAAATTATCATGATTAGAAGCATAAAAGGAGATGTCACTGTGGATCCCACAAACATTAAAAGGATAATTATTATAAACAACAACTTTAGTATATTAGACAAAATTATTAAAAGATACAAATATCTGAAATGAACACAAATTTTTGTGCTCCATTTATTTAGGTGGAAAATATATTAAAGAGATTAAATTAATAATTAAAAACCTCAGAAAGAAACCTCCAGGCCCAAATACCATCACTGGTAAATTTAATTAAACCTTTAAAAAATAAATGATAAAGTTCTTAATAAACTTTTTTAGAAAATCAATGATCAGGAACATTCTAATTTATTTTACAAGGGGAGCATTACCCTGATACAAAGACATTACAAGAAAAGAAAACAAAAATCGATATCCTTCATGAAAATAAATGCAAAAAAAAAACCAAAACCACCCAAAATTTTATAAGTAAAATCCAGTGATTATGCATAGTAAGGATAATCCATCATAACCATGTGGTGTTTATCAAAGAAATACAAGGCTCATTTATATTTAAATATATTTACACATATTTAAAAATGTGTAATTTAAACACATTTACAAAATACAAGAGAAAATGGATATGATTAGTTCAATAGACTCAATAAATTCAACACCAATTTATGTTAAAAAATTATCACTAAAATAAAAACTTTCTCAACGAGTAAAGGATATTAAAGAAAAACCTACAGCTAACATCATACTCAATGGCAAAAAGGCTCAACACATTGTACATAAATTCAGAAATAAAGCCAAAATATCTGTTCCTACAACTTCTGCTTAACATTGTATTAGAGTTCCTAGCCAGTGATATAAGGCAAGAAAAAGAAATAAAAGGCATACAGATTATATAGTGATATGTAAAACTCTATTCACAAAAGACAAGATTAAATATTCCTAAGAGGTCTTCAAACACTATTCAAACTAATAAGTGAATTTATTGGGGCCACAAAATACAAAGTCAATGTGTAGAAAATCAATTGTATTTCAGTTATAGTCCATTGTAAATCAATTGACTAGTAAATAAAAATTTAACAAGCTTTTTCCAATACTATGAAAACATAAAGCACATAGCAATAACCTTAATAAAATATGAGCAAGAATTTTGCACTGAAAACTGAGAAAAATTAAAGATCTATACCAACAGAAAGTATCATAATAAGGGATTAGAAGATTTCATATTGTGAAGTTTTTGTTTCTCTCAAAATTGATCTATTGATTCAATCCAATCCCATTCAAAATCCCAGCAGACATATTTGGAAGAAACTGATTAGGTGGTCCTAAAATACATTTGGAAATACAAAGAATAGCCAAATCAGTTTTGAAAAGTAAAAATAGCTACATTATAAGACACATTACCTGATTTAAAGGCTTGTATAATGCTGTAGTAATCAAAATAGAAATGTAATAGGAAAGTAAATAACGTTGTACAATAAAATGAATGCCAAAAACTCTTAACACACACACACACACACACACACACACACACACACACACACCATGAAGCCTCTAAAAGAAAATGTAGGAGAAAGTCTTTGCACACTGTGGAAGGTAAAGATTTCTTAGACCATATACAAAATAAAAAGCAAAGAAAAAAGTGACAAAGCAAGAATTATTTCCTAGGTCACATTCTATTTCCAGAGGGATGGAAGGACCAGGCTCTAAGGCACTATTGAAAAGGTGTTTCACTCACTATGTATATTGAATTTTAAAGTTAGCAAGGAGCTCCTCATAGGACATCTGACTCAATTTCTTTTTTTTAGACACATGAATAAACTAACATCAAGAGATTTGCAGCGATTCCTACAGGTGATTAATGGCAAAAATCACTTCTTTATCTTTATGCCTTGATCAAGTAGCTCAGTGCATGTCACAAGGTAGTAGCTCAGTAACTGCATATTGAATATGAATAGATGACTTTCAGATATTTATACAGAGGTAAAAGTAAATGGATCAAACTGGTGTTACAAAATAGTATCATAATATACATACTATTTTAACTTTTAAAATGATGAAATTATTTTAGCTTATTTTATCAGAAGGTAACTACATCCTAAAAATGTTATATTTCAATAGCCGACTCTATAATTATTGTGACCAAGAGACAAAAAGCCTACAATTTTATTATTTATAAATTTCTAGCTAAAATGTTCATAGTTTCCCAAAGGATGGAAGCAAAACTTCTGCTCACCTTAATGCCTTTATTGGATATTATTCTGTCTTCTGCCTATTGGAGTCATGTGACACACCCTAAGACTGTGACCTTTACATTGGTTCTTACCAGAAAAGGGAGAGAGAACATCCATCTCCACAATCCCTACAAAGCTCCGGGTATGATTCATGGGGGCTGCCTCAGAGGAGTTAACCAAGCCTCCAGTATTTCCTAACATGCAGAATAGTTTTTCTTTTTTCTTTCTTTTTTTTTTTGAGACAAAGTTTCACTCTTGTTGCCCAGGCTTGAGTGCAATGGTGCAATCTCTACTCACTGCAACCTCCGCCTCCCAGGTGCAAATGATTCTTCTGACTCAGCCTACTGAGTAGCTGAGATTACAGGCACCTGGCACCACACCCAGCTAATTTTTTGTGTTTTTAGTGGAGATGGGGATTCACCATGTTGTTCAGGCTGGTCTTGAATTTCTGACCACAGATGATCCACCGGCCTCAGCCTTCCAAAGTGCTAGAATTATAGGCATGAGCCACCATGCCCGGCCCCAGAATAGTTTTTCATGTGTTGATGCTAGCCTCACTCCCAGTCATGATTTACTAGACTGTAAACTCTTAGAAAAGACCAAAACTATAAAGAAATGTAAATCCATCTTCTTATCTCCATCTCTACCAGACTACTTCAGCCTTAATCTTTACCTTTTTTTTTTTCCCCCTGGGGCTTTATAATTGCTGTCTCCATTACTGCTGGAATGACCTTTCTAACATGTAGAAGAAAAGGTCCAATATTCTCCACATGGAATCCAAGGTTTCTTAGGACCAGATGTCCAGGTTTGCTTTCTCATCAGTTTCTAGATTGCATTTTTCTTCCCAAAATTCCAAGCTATCATGCCTACAAAGACGTGTATGCCTCTGTCCCTTTGCTTATGCTCTTCTCTTTGTGACTTGCCCTACTCAGTTGTATTTGCTAAAGTGCTATGTATACTTCAAGACTCAGGTTAGGCATCACCTAACCTGACCTCCTCAGGCTGTGCTCAATGTCCCCAAATCTCTCTTTGCTCGCATAGAGTTCATTATTTATCACATTTTATTTAAATGCCTTTTTCATTGTATCTATCTCCCCAAAGAAATTCTATGTGCTATACTCATCTATCTCTAGCATAGGGTATCACATAGACACTAGATAAATGTTAAACTTATTAAAATCTCCCTAATTTTTTGATATGGAGAATGGAATTTTTATGTCTGGAGCACCCTCAATTTTCTCTGGCAAGTTAGAGATGTTTCTTAGTTTGTAACAATCCTGAAAGCTTTAAACTCCTGTAGCTCCAGTTGCACAATTGGTTGGCACCAGGTACTAATAAAACAGAAAGCTTCATTTCATGCATACCTAGAGCACTGCATTACAATGCTCAGTGGTGCTGTTAATTGTAACTCTCTGGAATAGAGACATGTGACATTAGGCAGTAACCATGGTCTCTTATTTCAACAACTGGAAGCCATCTATACACTAAGTGGAAAGCTCATCAGGGTGAGTGAAATGTGGTGTTCTAAACTTGGTGTGAATTTCTTGGTTTCTGCAGCACTAAGTCAAGCCCTAATGTTACATTAGTGACATATTATTTGTACAAGTTTTTGAACTTCTCAAGTGAAATGATCTAAATGTGGAAAAATGCAAAGACCTGTACTATTTATATTTTTAAAATGTATTGTGAGCCTCCAAGTTGCTTGTACATGTTATGACACTTACTTTTCCCAGAATCCGGAAGGCCACAAATGCCTGGGAATGTTTGTGACCAAGTGAGTAAAACTGTTCTAATGAAAAATTTTAAAAATTCTTCGGGTTGGTACAAATAGTAAACACTATATAGAGTAATCACCAAATTAAGGAGGACAAATCTATGGAGGAAAAAATGTGCACTGTTGACATCTCTGAGCTGAGAAACATTTTTCAGACAACCTGTACAACCCATGTGGGAATTACTTTGCTCCAGATATAGATGATGACTAAGATAGCTAGAATCTCCTCAACAGGCTTGTTTAAGCCTGAGTGCTTCCCCCAGAGCTGCTGAATACTGTACTTGCACATCTCAGATTTGGCCAAAACCAGGCCTTTATCAGAGCGGCGGCCAAGAACTGTTGGCTCTTCTGATCCCTGGATACTGGTTGTCTACACATGCGGGAGATATTCTCCTTTCTCTTTTTAGCATCTTTTCTTCTGTAATCACATCTCAAGGGCTTTATTCAAATTTAACACATGGCAAATGTATGAAAGCTTCAGATGCTGGATGAATTAAAAATATAAGTGATTTTTTAACCAGATTGAGGGTAATGCCCAAAAAGGTCAAAGATGGGGAAAATGAAATAATTCAACAATGAGACTATATCTCTCAGTTGGATCCCTTGTGTGGAGTATGCTTTGTTAATGCAATCTCCAGCAAAACTTCTCAGGTATTAACTCTGGGAAATATTTATTTGTTCAGTTTCTCATCATAAACAGGAAGTCAGGGATTTGCAGAACTTTTGTTTATGCTTTATTTTCTTAATGCGTAATTAATTAGTAGATTCAGAGATTACCAGAAAGATTTTAGAAAAATGACACAAATGGTATTTTTTAGTATTTATGCTTTAAGTTTTGATCAGTTAAAGCAGAAAAATAGGGAACTGGGCAATTGCCCCAGCCATCTATAACATTCACAAGAGGGGTTGACTGACAAGAGAACAAAGCACATGCTACTTTTTCCTGGCAAATATGAACAACAAGCGCATAGACAGTCCAAAAGCATTCGACGCAGATCTCAAAAAAGGAAGGAAATCCAGAGGAGAAGATGGAGGTGGCAAAAGAGTTTATGCATGTGCTAACCATTATTCGGCCGATCCTCAGCCAAATCCCCAACAGAGATTCAAAATTAAACTTCCAATTAATTTTGGCCTGATTTTTTTTGGCCTTTTTGAATAAAAAAGTTCTCAGAGGACCCCCTTCTCTTGGTCCTTCGAGAATAAAATAACCTTTCCAACAACCAAACAGTGTTCCTCTAATCCAAACATTAGAATAATTTGTAGAGAAAGGATAATGCTGAGGCTCTTATTAAGCTAAGATTTTCTCTACTTGTTTGGTAGTCATATAAAAGGTTCATACTCCAGAAATATCACCTCAAGCACCCTTTGCCATAAACAGAAAACAAAGCAGAAATATTAAAAAGCAAATTAATACAGCTCTTTCAAAAAATTAAGAGGTGACTTGGTAGCAGAGTAATTTTCTAATCATGATCAGTTCTCTTTTCTGCACCATGCCCTAGACACAGTTAATGGACTATCCTTTAGAAATACCAAAAGGCATCTGTAATCCTAGCACTTTGGGAGACCAAGGTGGGCAGATCACCTGAGGTCAGGAGTTCGAAACCAGGCTGGCCAACATGGTGAAACCCTGTCTCTACTAAATATACAAAAATTAGCCGTGTGGTGGTGGGCACCGGTAATCGCAGCTACTTGGGAGGCTGAGGCAGGAAAATCACTTGAACCCAGGAGCTGGAGATTGCAGTGAGCCAAGATGACACCACTATACTCCAGCCTGGGCAACAAGAGTGAGACTTCATCTCAAAAAAAAAAAAGAAAAAGAAATATCAAAAGGCTAAATTGCCAAATACCGTCATACATACTCTACTTGAGTCTGATCTCTCGGCCTGAGAGGAGACATGTTATTGTCAGCAATTACTCAGAGGGTAAAAGAATTTCTCTCACACCATATCGTGTTCTATAGGACAGCCAGGGTTAAGGCTTGAATTGTGCTACCTACACAGGGAACCAGAAGCCCAAACCTCAAGGTCAGAGCTTTGCATATCCAGGTAACAAGCCCAGTAGCCAGGAGGAATAAGCAGTTGGAGAGTACTAGCTTCCCACGGCAGATAACAGATTACCACAAGTTGAGTGGCTTAAAACAACAAAGTACTTGTCTCACAGATCTGGGGGCCAAAAGTCCAACAGCAAGGTGTCACCAGAGCCATGGTCCCTCCTGAGGCCCTAGGGGAAAACCCACTCCTTTCTTCCTCTTGTTCCTGGTGGCCACTGGCAGTTCTTGGTGTGTGGCCACATCACTACCACCTCTGCCTCCATAGTCACATACCCTCTTCCTCTTCTGTGTGTGGGGTCTCCCTCTGTCCTTCTCTTATAAAGACACTTGTGATTGGATTTAGGGCTCACCTGGATAATTAAGGCGAATCTTCCCATGTTTAGATTTTTAACTTGAACTTTTCTCCTTATAAGACTACATTTATAGATTCCATGGATTAGGACCTGATATCTTGGGTGGCCATTATTCAGCCTACTACAGAGGGTAAGGGAGTCTCCTTTACTTAATTCAGTCTTCTCTTTTTACACCTGATGTTGTAGTCTGCTCAGGCTGCCATAAGAAAATGCCATAGACTGAGCGATTATTGTCTCACAGTTCTGGAAGCTGGGACTGAGGTCATGGTACCAGCACGGTAAGGTTTTGGAAAGGACTGTCTCCCTGGCTTGAAGACAGCCTCCTTGCTGTCCTGGTGTGTACGTGATCTCTTCTTTGTGCACTGGAGGGGAGAGAAAGAGGGAGCTCTCTGGTGTCTCTGCTTATAAAGGTACCATCTTATCAAGAGACCCCACCCTCATGAAACCTTAATCTCCTCCCAAAAGCCCCACCTCCAAATGCCATTACATTCAAGGTTAGAGCTTCAACACATGAATTTGGGAGGGACACAAACATTTTCTCCATAACACCTAACAATGTGCTCAAACTTAATCTAAAAGTAGCTATAAACCTCAAGAAAGAAAATAATTCAGGCCTCCAGAATCATCCTAGGGTGTCTGGGTACCAGTTCCATTAACCATGGAGCTAGCTTAGCCAAGAACAGCAATTTGACTCATGAAGAGCAGATGTGTTCCTCTTTCCATGGTGAAGATGGTGCCTCAGGCTTGCAGGCACTGGGGTAGGAATAGAATGCACACTCTACAGAGACAAGAAGCTTGTGCCACTGAATTTTTGGCCCCCAAACCTCCCAGTATCTCATTCTTTTTTCAGCTAATGATACAACTGTAATTTTTAAAAACACAAATATCTTTAAAGTGACCTCATTTTGTAACATTCAGGTCATAATAATTCTTGAGGCCCAGAAGTTTCATAACTTTCCTAAGAATTCCAGACCATATGTTATACATTTCTCTCTGCAGTTTTACATTCTGGATATACATCTGGGTCTAATCTGAAAACATCATGTAATCATTCTTCAGAGCAATAAATTCAATGACAAACTAAAGAATGCAAAACCATAATCTAACATTAAAGCATATAGTTTTCATTTCTAAATAGTTCAGCCACTTATCCTCAGAAATCAGTCATGCAACCACTATATCCAGCTCCATGTTTTCCAAACAAAGAGATTCATAAATACCAGTCCTTCTTATAATACTTTTCTATGGTTTATGAAAAGGAAATCTGAAATGTTTATATTGGGCAGCTTCTCTGATCACTAAAGAGCAACATCATAAATGAGAGTGTCAGAGAAAGAGACAGAGAGGTGAATATGTTGAAAAGTCTTGGGACAAATCAGAAAGACAATCTCTGGAGCTGGATGGCTCTGCAGCTGAACTTTTACACTTTGCAAATGTGTTTTTTTACTATTAATGAAGAAATTTTCCCCAAAGAAATTGACCAATTCTTTTTGTGATCACTTATGCCATCTTTTGTTCTTAACAAAATTAAAGCAATGCATAATTTCAAAATAAGTAATAAACGAGAGAGTAAAATCTCTAGTGCTCTTCGTTTTCTTTAAAATAAACCACATTTTGCATGAGATAAACACATCATCAACCAACCTCTTCCCTTTTATGTACATGGAATCTTTTCTTTGTTCCGAAATTGATTATTTATTGCTGAAAGGGACAAAGATGGAATTTTGGAATGTGCTTTATTTTTCTTTCTATAAAGAGGATAGATTATGATGAATGAAGAGAAAATAATTTGAACATCTGACTTCTATAACTCTGCAAATTTTAGACAAATATCTGAAATATTCTAATACACAGAAAGAAACAGTATTTTGTTTGTTTGTTTTAAGAACCACGTGAGCTCTGCCGCTGGGCTTTCTATATCTTGACCCAAGTGTTCTTTCAAGGGCTTTGTTAAGGAGATATTCTGATACATCACATTAATTGACTTGATGAGTAGGAATACTTGTGCATTAAGGGTAGCTCTCAACCTGAGAATGGGGTACACTCCCATCACCCTTTCTAATCTGATTGTTTGCAATTAAGGTCTCTTTCCCCAGGTAACCACCCACAGTGATTTAGGCTGGCCAGCCCATAGAAACTCATTTTACCCAAACTGCCGCTGAGATGGTCTTGACCAAGAGCAATGGCTTGTGTAGCTGTGGCTTCATCAATGTGGGGGCAGCCAGAAAAGCCCACTTGTGCTGTCTAATGACTCGTAAATCAAGGATTCATGAGCCAGAGGCCTGCATGTCCAAGCTGCCTCTTTGTTGAGATGCATAGTCTTTAGTTGCTGAAAACCCTGAAGTTCTCATAAACACCAGGTTCTCTCAGAACAAGGGTAAAAAAATTTGTCCCAGTAAAAACTAGTATTTTTCTATTGTTAGAAATTTTAAAAAAAGAAAAATTGATTTCAATTCATCATATTCTTAATCACATTATTTAAAAATGAAAGAGCTGTGTTCTCAAAATAATAAACATTAAATAAGTTCGTAAGCCAAATTATGTCAGTACAATAATTAGTCTTTCTAGATCATAGTAATTCAGAGATCTGTGTATAAACAAAGCTTCTGAAAGTGACAGGAATATTTGCTGATACGCAACTACCCAGGATGGAAACACTGTAAAGGCAAATGCGTGCCATTGAAATAGCTGCAAATTGGCACGGGACCTCTCTTGTCAGCCTGCCTGTGCTGTGGTTTTATGATTACTATTGCCTGTATCATCAATTTGTATTTACTATGTTCCATTCTAAAGTGAAAACACAGTTTACTGCATAAACCACAAAAGCCTTTTGTTATTCTTCTCAGTTGGGCATTAATAATGCATCCTGATGTCCTGCTCATAAATGCAAGTGCATTTACAAACTGTACATTAACCACCGAGGCCCCCCCAGAGCCCGAGGCCCTCTCACAGGCATCAGAGGAAAGAGAAAGGGAGCATCCCCCAGGCCTCAGCCCAGCGCCTGCTGCAAGGCCTGCTGACAGCCCAGCCCTTCCTGGTTCCCCCATCTGCCTGTGGAGATGTAAACTTTGGATCTAATCAGTTTACCTTTGTCAAGCAAAGGGTAATTATTTTAATAATTATTTTCAGAATTCAATTGATTCTATTTCAACCATGGAAAGCGAAGGCCCAGTAAAACTCCCCAGGCATTTGCTAAAAGTTAAAATATTCATGGCAAATAAAACTTTTTCCTTAGACATCCTTTTCACTATTTCAAGACAATCCTAATAATTTTTCATGCCTTTCCCCACAATAACTGATTTGAAATAATATTCTTTTGCCAGGCTCAATTTAGATGATTTGAGGAAAAGGGAAGCAGCACCCTCCAGAGACCCACCCCTGTCGCCCTGTGAGTGCAGCGGATCTGCAAGACCCAAGCCGGATGCTAAGCCACCCAACCTCTCCTGTGGCATTCCTGCCTGTGTCCACCCTGCCATGCCGTGACCCTTTATTCATGAGTATTATCCTTCCTTCCCTCTTCCTTCCTTCCTTTCTCTCATTCTTCCTTCTTCCCTCCCTCTTTTCCTTCCTTCTCTCCCTCCCTTTCTTCCTTCCTTCCTTCTTTCCTTCCTCCCTTCATTCCTTCCTTTCTTCCTTCCTTCCTTCCCCTCCCTCCCTCTCATCCTCCCTCTTTCCTTAGCATAACTGACTCCTTTTTAGCTGTAAACTCCATCCTGGCTTCCCCTCCTTACCACAGACCCTTAGTGTGCATAGCTGGGTCATGCTGCACTTAGAAGCATTGAAGGTACTGTTCTTAACACTTGTCACCATTGTAACCACATCCTGACATTGTAACCACTTGTCACCATTGTAACCGCATCCTTGTCACCTATAAATCCCCCCGCTATTGTAAGAAAAAAAGTTTCCCTTTGATCATTGTGTAGAAGGAGGCTGATCGCCGCCCCCCTTCTTGGTAATTGTATGGAAACCACCTGTACCCACAGCCCCTTCCTCTAACCAGGTGCTGTGCCGAACTGCCTCCTCTGCATCTGACCTGACCCAGACACTGGCCTAACACTGGGAGACCTCCAGGCCAACTAGAGAAAATCACAGCAGCAACTCTAGTGATTTTCTGGTTCTTATGAGGATTGCTTTCTCCACGTTAATCCATAACAACAATAATTTGGGAGGCGCAGGGGGAGCCTACGGGCAGGTCTAGTGGGGAGGAGAGGACAGGGTCCCAATTGGGTTCCATGGGTACTCCCACTGCCCCCCCCACAGGTCTCACCACCTCCAGGGGCAGGAGGAGTCTGATGTCCAAGACAGTCAAAGCCTCCCATAATTAAATATTCTACACTCTTTTCTGGATGTTCAAAAAATACATGGCTTCTTATTTTAGGTACATATGTTAAGAATTGTGTACAAATTCAAATGTCTGTGTACTGATCCTCAACCAATAAAATCTCAATTATGATAATAATAATTCACACTCATATTTCCACCATTCACTTCAAAGACTGCCATGCCCTTATCAGTGCCCAGGCTAGATTTATCTACTTTAACCCACCTATTCCTTTAAAAATCCAGGTGAATAAGAAATCCACGTGATCTCCCACATTCACTCAAAAGTATTTGTCAAGTAAAGTTCAAGAAATAATCCAGTTAGCCATGAATTTCCACCAAATTTCTTGGTACTTGAATAGTTAAACTCCATACTGGCAATGGCATTAGATTTTTAGTAAAATTATCTAGATGCACTCATCATATGGAAATGCTTTTTATGACCATTAAGTTTACATAAGCTAAAGGGTATGTGCTCTTAATAGCAAAGGAAAAACCTTCTCTTTCATTGGTCTTCCTCAGCTAACAATAAGCACGTTTCCCCTACTAACTAATTTATAGAATCCTAACAATGGGAAGAGACCTGGAGACCATTTACCCAAGTACCAACTCAAAGCAGAAATTCGTCTTCCCACCCCATCTTCCCAGGATGCTAATCACTAAGAAGGAACATTATATTTAGTTGTCTTTTTTTCTTGTGTTTCTCTAAATAATAAAATGCCCAAGTATTGAGAAATAAGTCTAAGATAATCTCAATAAATTATGTATGGATATGAAAGTGATAACTAAGTTTCATCATGAACAAGTTTAAGTTTTAGAAGGAATACTACCTGGAAGAGTTAATATAAGAAATATTTGCTTGGCTTCTATTTTAAATAGAGTATATTTTAAGCAATGTAGGAGCAATGAAGCTAATACTACATGGTTTGTTCCTCAAAAAGTTTATAATCTAGTAGAGACTATTTATAGAAGCTGTTCACAAAAAATTATTGCAAGCTAAAATGTAAATGCCATCAGAAAGATAAAATATAAGTGATCTAGTTGTCCAGAGCAGAGAAAATACACTTCCTACTGAAGAAATGGGCTTAAATTGTTAATAAAATTTTTAAAGTATTAGAGTTACATTTCTTCCTTAAATACTTCCCAAAACACATGAATCACTGGAGTGTGTTACATACCTTATACACAGTAAGTGCAGAATAAATCTTTGTTCCATCAATCAATGGGAAAAATATTAGAAATAACAGGCATTTTTCTAAATGTGAATTTTCACCTGAAATATAGTATGATCCTCTATCCTGAAACCGGCAACCTCAACCACCATGGAGATTTTCCTATGAGGATGGATTAAAAATGATCAAGATCCTTTAGAGCTGATCCTGTAATGTTCCTACCCTTCTCATGCACAGCTTCAATTTATATAGAAGAATAAACATCTAGAGTTCATTTTATTGAGACTTTTTAAATATTGAAAAAGACTATATAGAAAGAGTGAACATAGATAAATCATCAAACTGGGTTGAGGAAGATTGTTTTCACTTTGTTAGTATTGCTGTAATTACACAGAGAGTGATACAGGCCAAAGACATTCACAGCATCAGGCAGCAGTCTGTGGGCATGAAGAGCGTCCTGTCTGCAGCTGCTCAGCCTCACTCCCGATTATCACTAAAAGTTGCTTGATTTGTATTATGTCTTAGCTTGGTCCTCTCAGGAACAGACCTTGAGACAAGGATTTGAGCTCAAGTAGTTTATTGGGGAGGTGAAGGAAACACCACGGTGGGAGCCGGGCCATGAGACAAGAGAGTGAAGACAGCCAGCCTGTGCGTCCTCATCAGACCAGTAGGCGCTGAGGCCCTGGGGAGTTTCAGGAGCCAGGGCAGCGCATGTGCCCAGAGGCCTCGTCTTGCATCCACAGGATGAAAGACTGGAGGGATTTATCCGCTACCTCTCTCATTGGCTGAGAACGACTCCCAGGGGATATTAATTCCCTCCCACAAACATCAGAGTAATCCCATTACTGCTCTGTTGCATGGGCCAGCATCGTGGGTTTCGATGGCTAGAAAAAGCCCATAGATAAAGGAATGCGGGAGCGGACAGTAAGTGAGGCCGGGGCATGGCAGCAATAAGCAAGGAGACACTCGTGGGCACCACAACACCTGTTCCACTTTGAAAGTGTGACTCGGCCACCAGCATTTTAAAAGCCATCATGCTTGAGGTCTGAGAGGGCATGGAGTAGCCTCCTCCAAAGCCCCACCAAGGAGCCTACCTCTTCTTTGCACAGCGTTGGTAGTAAGCTAACTGGTCCACGCTACTCTTTTCTGCTCTTCTCCTACTCTTCTTATCACTCTAGAAACAAAGGAACACACACCAATCCTAGAGTCAAGCCTGAAGAAATACAGGCTCACTGGAAGCCATCACAGAGGTGAGCTCTGATGTGCCATGTTTCTCCCATAGCAATTTTCCCCCAACCAACTGCAGAGAGAAAGGAAACTGGGTGCTCTGGCCACAATGCCAACAGGATGCAGGCAACCAACCACATCTTTCTCATCTGACTTCAGTAATTTAAGAAAAAATTCCAAACGTTTATGCCAACAAAGCTGAAAACATTACTGGAAGTTCTAAAATACATTGATATATCTGAAGCCTGTGACAGATTTGTGTTGGCTAACTAGATACTTAAGAGGAAGCTTCCCCTCGAATATTAAGCAGCTGTCCTCAGCTCTTTCCATCCATCCTGCACTCAGCCTGCCTTCCAAAGCATTACACCCATGATGATTCCTCTGTCAAACTAGCAACTACATTCCTAAAAAGTCAGGGGACAATGAGCCTTCTAGTCACATTTTAATAAATGTACTCTTCTGCACTCATGCCCAAGCAATGGAACTTGACTCACTAAATCTAAAGGAGAAATCGTTTCCATTTAGATTTGGGATTTCTGAAAAACATTTCATTTTCAGAGTTATCACTTTTTGAACTTCTGACAGAAAGCACATTCCGCTCAGTCTACCTATCATCAGAACTGCCTCTGTGAGACTTTCAGTGTCTGGAGTTTGAGGACAGTGTGTGGCCAACAGAGACACACACCGTTGGAACCTCTTGAAAATGCTCTACATAGATAAAATAGGTTTCTTCTTATTTAGGTTTAGGCATGCTTTCTGATGTATATATTTCGATTATTTATTCCTTAGTTCATCGACCAAATACTTACTGTCCAACCTCCTTTGAGTGCTCATCACTGTGGTGAATGTGAGGTATCCAATGGTGAACAAAAGTCTCTCCCGCTGCATTACTCAATGCACAAACAGTGTCAGAATTGTCATGACAAAAAGCAAATAGAGAATTGAACAGAATGCTGCCATCTGCATGTTTGATTTTGTCACCCCATGCCCTTCAGTGGCTATATAACATACTGTGCCTTGATGAAGGCCAAGTCCTTCACATGGCCTGGGAACCCCGGCTGGTCAGTCTTTAGAGTAGCTACTAAGAATTTTTTTCCTAAAAAGCACAATTAAGAATTCATTGTAGGGCTGAGTGCAGTGGCTCATGGCTGTAATTCCAGCAATTTGAAAGGCCAGGGCAAGTGAACAACTTGAGGCCAGGAGTTCGAGACTAGCCTGGCTAACATGGTGAAACCTTGTCTCCACTAAACATAAAAAAATCAGCTGGACATGGTGGCACACACCTGTAATCCCAGCTACTCAAGAGGCTAAGGCAGGGGAATCACTTGAACCCAGGAGGCAGAGGTTGCAATGAGCCGAGACTGTGCCACTGTACTCCAGCCTGGGTGACAGAGCAAGATTCCATCTCCAAAAAAAAAAAAAATTAGGAAATTTTTAAGAACACATTCCACTGAAGAAGAGATGTATACAGTGGAAATCTTTAATTTCTTTCATTTCACATTCCATAATTCTTTTGCAAACATAGCAAATAGGGTACCCTGCGTGGTTTTTCTAGAGAAATATGTAGCGATATATTTCAGATAAGCAAACTGATTTCATTTAGAAACCCTCAAATGGTGGTCCTTTACTTCTTAGAAAAGCATGGAAGTAAAACGCAGACATGGATTCAACAAGATGGAAAAACCTCCCAATGTTTAAATACAGCAAATTCAAATGTGTATTTTGGGCTTAGGTTTGAATTTGTAAAAACTGGAAGATTCTAAAAATATTTCAGAAAAAAAAGTCGTATCCTCATACCGATAGTCCAGCATACTTGATGCCAACTATCACCTGATAATCATAGGTAGAATATATTTTAACATATATAGGTAGAGACATTATTTATATGTTTTTCAGTTATGTGTGCTTCTCTAGGTCATTTAGAAAGATTTTCTTTTCTCAGGGTAAGATAAGCATTTTCATAATCAACTTCCACATGTACTATAGAGGAACAGTCTAGAAGTCTATAGTTTGGTCTCATAACATTACTACTTCCTCTTATTGTACCAGAGAGGATCTAAAAAAGAAAATGTATTTTGTAACTTAATTCAGTATCACTACGGAAAAATAGCAGAGTGCAATTAAGACTCAGTGTACCAGGCCTTCCAATCTACATAATTCTAGCTTTCTATTTGCTTCTCATAATACTCAACACTTAGACATATTATACTTTTATTTCTAATCTCCATTTGTTTAAATAACACAAAATCTTATTCAAATTTCAACTGTAATTTATATAAAGTCCTTTGGAAGTTTTATTCTTCTTGTTAATTTAGAGGTTTAGAAGGGACGGGCTTGGGGAACCTGAAGTCCAGCTTCACTTGCCTGAGCAGTGGACCACACCAGGATAGAGGAGGTTCAAATTCATGCTATTTCCAGTCCATCCTTGAAACCAATTCAGTAAGTATAGAAGGCATAGGCTCAAAGCCAAGTACCTTTCAGCCATTGAGATTACATATTTTACTCTTTGAAGTAACAATCATTATGCACATCTGCAATCATTTGATCCTACAAAAAATTATGATTACAGGCATACCTTGGAGATACTGCAGTTGAATTCCAAATCACAACAATAAAATGAATATCAAAATAAAGCAAGTCACGTAAATTTTTTGGTTTCCCAGTGCATAGAAAAGTTAGCTTTGCGCTATACTGTCATCTATAGTGCTCAGTAGCATTATGTCTAGAAAGTACATACCTTAATTTAAAAATACTTTATTGCTAAAATATGCCAAAGATCACCTGATCCTTTAGTAAGTCCTAACCTTTTTGCTTGTTGACGGCCTTGTCTTGATGTTGATGGCTGCTGACTGATCAGGGTAGTAGTTGGTGAAGGCTCTGCTGGCTGTGGTGATCTGTTCAAATTAGACAACAATGAAGTTTGCTACATCGATTGACTCTGCCTTTCATGAAAGATTTCTCTGTGGCATGCAGTGCTGCTTGATAGTATTTTATCTGCCATAGAACTTCTTTTAAAATCAAGAGTTAATCCTCTCAAAACCTGCTATGCTTTATCAACTAGGTTGATCTAATATTCTAAGTTCTTTACTTTCATTTCAAAAATGTTCATGTTTGACCTTCACCAGGAGTAGATTCCATCTCAAGAAACCACTTTCTTTGCTCGTCCATAAGAAATGATTTCTAACCTGCTCAAGTGTGATGATGAGATTGTAGCAATTTAGTTACATCTTGAGGCTCCACTTCTCATTCTAGTTCTCTTTCCGTAGCCAACACATTTGCAGTTACTTCCTCCACAGAAGTCTTGAACCCCTCAATGTTATCCATGAGGACTGGAATCAACTAATTCCTGCTAATAATGCTGGTAATTTGACCTCCTTCTATGAATGTTCTTAATGGCATCCGGAATGCTGAGTCCTTTCCAGAAGGCTTTCAATTTACTTTGCCCAGATCCATCAGAGGAAACACTGTCTATGGCAGCTACAGCCTTACGAAATGTATTTTTGAAATAATAAGACTAGAAAGTCGAAATTACTCAGTGATTCATGGGCTGAAGAAAGGATGCTATGTTAGCAGCCATTAAAAGCATTAATCTCTATTTATACCTCCATTAGAGCTCTTGAGTGACCAGGTGCATTGTCAATGAGCACTAATTTTTTTTAAATTTAAAATTCCAGGATACATGTGCAGGACATGCAGGTTTGTTGCATAGATAAATGTGTGCCATGGTGCTTTGCTGCACCTATCAACCCATCACCTAGGTATTGAGCCCCACATGCATTATCTATTTATCCTGATGCTCTCCCTCTCCCTGCATCCTGCCACAGACTCCATGTGTGTTGTTCCCCTCCCTGTGTCTATCTGCCTTCATTGTTCAGCTCCCACTTACAAGTGAGAACATGTGGTGTTTGCTTTTCTGTTCCTGTGTTACTATGCTGAAAATACCGGCTTCCAGTTCCATCCATGTCCCTGCAAAGGATATGATCTCATTCCTTTTTATGGCTGCATAGTATTCCATGTTGTCTATGTACCATGTTTTCTTTATCCAGTCTATCATTGATGGGCATTTGGATGGATTCCATGTCTTTGCTATTGTGAATAGTAACAAGCACTAATATTTTGAAAGGAATCTTTTTTTTTTTTCCCATTTATTTATTTTATTGTATTTTAGGTTTGGGGGTACATGTGAAGAACATGCAAAATTGTTGCATAGGAACACACATGGCAGTGTGATTTGCTGCCTTCCTCCCCATCACCTACATGTGGCTT
>NW_016107557.1:2922749-2943431 GCF_001604975.1 Cebus imitator | reverse complement strand
TCTCCATCTGTTTGTGTCCTCTCTTATTTCGTTAAGCAGTGGCTTGTAGTTCTCCTTGAAGAGGTCCTTTACATTCCTTGTTAGTTGTATTCCTAGGTATTTTATTTTCTTTGTGGCAATTGTGAATGGAAGTTTGTTCTTGATTTGGCTCTCTTTAAGTCCGTTATTTGTGTACAGGAATGCATGTGATTTTTGCACATTGATCTCAGCCCCAAACCTCCTGAAACTGATAAGCAAGTTCAGCAAAGGAATCTTTTTTTTTTTTTGAGCAATCTTTTTTTTAGGTCTCAACAATGGGCTCAAAATACTAACTATGTGTAAACAGATATCATCCAGGCTTTGTTGTTCCATTTCTAGAGCACAGGCAGAGTAGATTTAGCATAATTCTTAAAGACCCTAGGATTTTCAGAATAGTAAATGACCATTGGCTTCAATTTCAAAGTCACCAGATGCATTAGTCCCTAACAAGAGAGTCAGCCTGTCTTTTGAAGCTTTGAAGTCAGACATTGACCTCTCTCTAGCTATGAAAGCCCTAGAAGTCATCTTCTTCCAAGAGAAGGCTTTTTGTTTACATTGCTCAGTGTAGCCACAATAGACTTAACTAGATTTTCTGGATAATTTGCTGCAGCTTCTCCATCAGCACTTGCTGCTTCACCTTGTACTTGTAATATTATGGGGATGGCTTCTTTCCTTAAAATTCATACCAATCTCTATTAGCTTGAAATTTTTCTTCTGCAGATTCCTCCCCTCTCTCAGCCTTCACAGAATTGAAGAGAGTCAGGACCTTGCTGCAGGTTAAGTTTTGGCTTAAGAGAGTGTTGTGTTTGGCTTGATCTTCTATACAGACTACTCAAACTTTCTCCCTATCAGCAATAGGCTGTTTCACTACATTTTTTTTATCATTCATGTATTCACTAGAGTAGCACTTTTAATTTCTTTCAAGAACATTTATTTTGCATTTATAACTTAGCTAACTGGTACAACAGACCTCGTTTCCAGCCTATCTCAGCTTTTGTTTGACATGACCTTCTCGCTAAGCTTAATCATTTCTAGCTTTCGATTAAAAGTGACAGATGTGTGTGATTCTTCCTTTCACTTGAATATTTAAAGGCCATTATAGGGTTATTAATTGGTCTAATTTCAATATTGTGTGTCTCAGGGAATAGGAAGTACCAAGGAGAAGGAGAGAAATATGGGGAACTGCTGATCAGTGGATCAGTCAGAACACACATAATATTGATCAATTATTTTCTCTGTCTAAATGGGCACAGTTCATGGAATCCCAAAATAACTGCAATAGCAACATCAAAGATCACTGACCACAGATCAACCTAACAGATAATAATAAAAATGTTTAAGACATTTTGAGAATTAGCAAAATGTAACGCAGAGACAAAGTGAACAAATACTGTTGAAAAATGACACCAATAGATTGCTCAACACAGGGTTATCACAAACTTTCATCCATAAAAACACAATATCTGAAGCACAATAAGAAACAAAGCATGCAGTTGGGCACGGTGGCTCACACCTGTAATCTTAGCAGTTTGGGAGGCCCAGGCGGATGGATAATGAGGTCAGGAGATCGAGACCACCTGGCCCGCAAGGTGGAACCCCATCTCTACTAAAAATACAAAAATTATCTGGATGTGGTGGTGCATGCCTGTAATCCTAGCTACTCGGGAGCTGAGGTACAAGAATCACTTGAACCCAGGAGGTAGAGGTTGCAGTGAGCTGAGATCATGCCACTGCACTACAGCCTGGTGACAGAGCAAGACTCCGTCTCAAAAAAAAAAAAAAAGCATGCCTTTATTACACTATCAATTGAAAAGAAAATGTGGTAGCACCAATGGGAAATTACTAGCTAATAATCACAGTGTGTTAAGAGAAGTGAGGCAATGCGAAGAATGCATTAGTCTAGAGAAAAAATTATCTTTAAATCTCTCATTAATTTCCACTGGATGTTTTGCTGAAAGTAATTGTAAATTTGAGATATGTACTGATTTCAGCAGCCTGGCTGTGGGTGTGAGCTGAACCCATTAATCAATCAGCTAAAAGCTGAATGTAACGTTTATTTTACATTTAAAGTTGTGCTTTCCAAACAGCCGTGGGTATTAAAGGCCAGGAGCCCAAAAGTTTTCTGTGTTTGGGTTTCACTTTTCATTTTTCACTCTCCTGGTCCCAGTGACTTTGGTGGGGCCAAGCCCACTGGGCCACCCTACATCCGTTCCCTTCTAATCCCATTGATGTTTGCACAGGAAGCAGTCTATATTCCCACTTCTTCAACACTCCTTGTGGTTTGCTGTGTCAACAGAGAATTTCTGTTGCTACATTTGGTTAACTGACCAATTTGTTTCTCCATCTTTTTATGTTATTCCCTTGAGACAAACCACACTGTTAGAAGCGGTGCTTGTTCTCTCAGGTGTTTGCGTGTTCATATGCATGCTGCCATGTTTCTCATGAAGATACCACAAAATGTGTTTAAGCTATTAATACTTCTTTGTCAATTAAAAAAAAAAACATGTTTAGATGAGAGAATTTTGAAGCTAAAAGGAATCAAGAAATTATCTAACCCAAAATCAGCCTGATGAGAAAACTTAGGTCCAGAGAAGGGAAGTAATTTGTTCTGAGTCAATTGGAACTAAGCAGGTGTCCTTTGACTGGCCAAAGTTGCTATCTTCATTTCATTCTGAATTTCCTTTTGCTTTCTTTCTCCTCTTCAGTCCTCACTGTGGATTCATCTTCTCTAAGCATTAGTGTTTCCACGGTTCCACCCCTCAGCCTTCTCCCATCCTGACCTGATTGTCAAGCAGTCTTCTTCATGCTAATGACTTTCATGATCTCAGCTACACGGATGAATCTCAAATATTCCTGTTGAAGCATCTTTCACCTTCTTCAGACCTTAGCTGCCAATGACATATTGGAGGTCTCCTTCTGAACCATCTCACTCCTCAATGTGCCCAGTGTACCCATTCTAATGGGTTCCTCCTACCTCAGCAAATTACTCCACTATTCTAGCCATTCTCCCAAAGCAAAGATGATAATTCCTGACTAGCCTTCTACACACACACACACACACACACACACACACACACGTGAGCACACACATGCACCATTCCATTAGTTACCAATGTTCCTCCTGCATCCCTCCAGAGTCCACCTTCTCATCTCAGCTCTACCATCACTTCTTGGACTCTGGCTCTTCTCTCCTCTAACACATCTTGATGAGAGGCATTTCCTTCGTCTCCAGAGGATTCCAGTTGTATGTCCCATCCCTCCTCCAGCAGCCATAATAGTCAGCTGAATCCTAAGACCCAGTTAGCCCCATAGAAGAGCTCATCAAAAGTAATGAAGCTGGTCTGAGAATTCTCCATAGTACCAGTTTCAGAGATCATAAGTTTCAGGAGGAGAAAATGGCCCAAGGCCACCATGCCACTGAGCTGAATATTCAGAGCTGTGGCTTCAGCTATTACAGGACTTTTCTGTGAGAGGTCATTCCCCCATTCATCACATTGCTTGATTGTAAATCATGATATGAGCCCATAGTTTTGGCTAATGCACGTCATCATATAACCCAACCACACTCCAGATACTACCATTTCCTCCACCCAGACATGTTCCTTATTGCCTGTCACTGTCGTCCCTCCTCCCCGTCTCCCCATCTCCACCGCCACCCCGGTTTTGGGCAAGCTCTGATGAACTTTTGGTCACTATAGTTTTGCCTTCTCTAGAATTTTCTATCAATGAAATAATACAGTATGTAGCTTAGTGTGATGCTTCTGAGACTTCTCCATGTTGTGTGCATCAGTAGCTCATTCCTTTTTACAGCTGAATGTTTCTCCATATTATGACTATACTATATTTTATCCACCCATGCTCCAATTGACAGCCATTTGGGTTGTTTCCATTTTGACTGTAATATATAATACTGGTGTGAATACATCCAAGCCTTAGTGTTAACATACGCGTTTTCATGGGTAAAAACCTAGAATCAGAATTGCTGAACAACAAGGTAAGTTTACATTTAACTGCAAAATGAAAAGCAAAACTGCTGTCCAAAATGGTGCCACCATTTTCCCAAAAGTACTGTATGAGAGTTTCAGTTGTTTCACATTCTTGCTCACTCTTGGGATTGTATGTTCTGTGATTTATTTTGTAAGTTTAGCTATTTTAGGGAGTACCTAGTTGTTCTAATACTCATTTTCCTGAAAACTAGTAATATTGACTGACTTCTCACATTAGTCATTTACATAACGTCTTTTGGGAAACATCTTTTGAAATGCTCTGCTAATATTTTTTTAAAGCTTGTGTCTTATTTTTGAGTCATGAGTTTGTTTTTTAAAATATATTTTCTTGATAAAAGTCATTCTTCAGATACGTGTTTGGTATTTACTCCACTCTGAGAGTTGGCTTTTCATTTTCTTATTTTAAAGAAAAAAATTTAATTTTCAGTAAAGTCTAATTCATCTTTTTATTTATTTCGTGATTCATTTGTCAGGAGCTGGGGTCTCAATTTAAGAAACTGTCTACTGAAGGTCATGAGAATTGTCTTTCTGTTTCCTTCTGAAAACTTTATGGCTCTTATATGCAGTCTACAATCTACTTTGAGTTAAGAGTTGTGAATGATGTGAAATGTAGTCTAAGTTAAGTAAGTTTTGCTTTTTGTCCCCCTTTTTTTCATTCACATATTCAACAGCTTTAGACCAGTCTTTGAAAAGAAATTGCTTTTACCATCGAATTGCCTTGGAGCCTTTGTCAAAAATCAGTTGAACATATATGTGTGGGTCTATTTCCAAACTCTATTTTGCTGTGTTGTAACATGTTTAGGTTGGCAGAAAATCCTTTAGTAGATACCACACTGTCTTGATTGCTATAGCTTTATAATAAGCCTTGAAATCAGGAAGTGCATAATTTCCAACTTCGTTTTTCTTTTAAAAATATTTTTGGCTTTTCTAGGTCCTTTGATCCCATATAAATTTTGGTGCCCATCCCTTGACAATTTCTACAAAAACTTGCTGAATCTGTGGAAAAGTACTACCTTAGCTATCATGTCTTGCAATATATAAAATGATATATTTCTTCATTTATTTAGGTTTTTAATTTTCTCTCAACAAAATTGTGTAGTTCTCAGTGAACAAGATGTATACTTTTCACACTTCTTTTCTCAAGTTTATTCAATGGAATTTTCTTTGTGCTTTTGAAAACAGAGTTATTTGGAAAACTGAGTTGTTTCTCGTTTCAACATCCAATAGGTGTTTCCTCACTGATACATAGAAAGGCAATGGTATTTTTAACCTCAGTCTTGTTTTTTGTGGCCTCGCTAAAGTCACTTCTTTTCTTTAGCTTTACTTCTGTAGATTTCTTTGGATTTTCTGCCTTCATTAACATGTTAACAACAAAAAAAAGTTAATTTTGCTCATTTCTGATCTGTATTCCCTTTGCTTTGTTTTCTTACAGAAATTCCAGTGCAATGTTGAAAGGGTATTCTGGCTTTTCCTTAATCTCAAGTACAGTGTATTCAATCTTTTACCATTAAGTGTGATGTTGGTTGTACACTTTTCATATCTGTCTTCTATCAGGTTAAGGAAGTTATCTGTTATTTCTAGTTTTCTAAGAGTTTTTACTATTTGAGACAAATTATTTAAAATGCTTTTCTGACCCCACTTAAGAAAAATTCTATTTTTTTCTCCTTAATTCTGTTACGTACTATGATGAAATATATTGATTTATTTGTCAGCTGTTAAACAATCTTGCATTCCTTAGATAAAACCCAGATATTTATAACTTACTTTTTGTATATTGTGCCATTTTCTTTGAAAATACCTTGTTAAGGGTTTTTGCGTTTATGTTCATGGAGGACATTTCTCTCTATTTTCTATTCTTTTAATTCCTTAGCTTTGGTGTGACGGTAATACTGGCCTTGTAAAATGAGTTGAGAATGGTCATTTTGTCTCGATTTTATACAACAGCTTTATGGCTTTAGTATTTTTTTCTTCCTAAAATATTTGATAGAATTAACGAATGAAGCCAGCTGAGTCTGGACATTTCTATTTGTGAATATTTTGACTTATAAATTCAATTTGTTTTATTGATATGGGACAATTTAGATGTCTGTTTCTTCTTGTCAGTTTTTGTAAGTGTAGTTTCTTTAAAAATATGACTATTTCATTTACGTTTTCATGATATTTTCTTATTTTTCTTTTCATATCTATAGCAACGGGATGGATGTCCACTCTTTTACTCTTGATATTGGAATTTCCTTTGGTTTAATATGCTTTCTTTTATTTATGTTCTTAAGATGGAAATTTAGAGAATTATTTTACACTTTTTTCCCTTATAGCAATAAATATTCCTTAAAGAAATAAATGAACTCTCTAATACTATCTTAGCTACGTCTCACAACTCTTGATATGCTGTACTTGCATTGTTATTGAATTGAAAATATTTTTTAGTTTCCCTTTTAATTCCTTCTTTGGCCAGTGAGTTATTTACATATATGCTGTTGAATTTCTAAGTATCAGGATTTTTCCACTATCTTATTGCTATTGATTTGTAATCAAATCTGACAAAAACAAGCAACAGGAAAAGGATTCCCTGCTTAATAACTAATATTGGTTAAACTGGCTAACCATGTGCAGAAAGCTGAAACTGGATCCCTTCCTGACACCTTACACTAAAATTAACCCCGGATGGATTAAAGACTTAAACATAAGACCTAACACCATAAAAACCTTTCCCTCTTCTTTCATTTCCAATGTATCTTCCAATTGGTCTGATGATGATCTGTCTTAATGTCACATATATGAAGTTGTGACACATAACGCATTTATTCATACAAACCATTCCTTTGATCCTTCATTTCAACACACTTCCCAATTTAGTAAGCAAGTGTTTTCATTGTCCATGCCAGTTTTCTAATAATCCACTGCTCTGTGAATGGTATAATACATTCATCCATTGTATGTGGCATTTTAGCCTATTGTTGCACTGTATCTGCAGCAAAACAGGGTCCTTAATGTGAAGATATATCAGTAGAGGATCTAAATTGAAATAAAATTTCTTTTTCTAATCATCTAATTATATCCAAAGCATTTGGTCCTGTTACCAAATCCAAGTCCAAAATAAGTGTTCAGCGCATTCAAAACCCATCCCTATACTTTTGGAACCACAAGTAAAGGCCAGTGCAGCCTGCTGCCTGCCTGTTTCTTCTCAGTACATAAAATCCTTTAGTTATAGTTAACCTATAGGAAAAGATAATAAAAGGTAGTTTCATTTTGAGCCTGAGAGGTAGTCAGGGGATATGCCTTTCTTAAATTGCTTTTATGTTCCATGACCACTCACCTCCTGTACATAATAGGCCACCTCCAGTGAGGACTACAGCATTCTTTTATTTGCTCCAATGCCCTTCTAAATGTGAAAAAAAGTTTTACTGTTGAGTCTCAACATGACATACATTGATTTTTTTCTTTTTATATCTCTATTTATCTACTGCTGCACAACAAATTATCCCCCCCCAAAAAAATGTAGGATAATAGTACTTATTATCTCACATAATTTCTGGGGATAAGGAATTCAATAGCAACTTAGTTGGATGGTCATGCCTTAGGAGGTTTCGTGGAGTGGTGGTCAAGCTGTCTGTTATGGCTGCAGTCAACTGAAGGCTTGAGTGTGGTGGCTGGTAGATCTGCTTTTCATCTCACTTGCATGGCTGTTGTTTCTCATTATGCTGGCCTTTAAATAATGCTGCATATCACATTGCAGCTGGCTTTTTCTGGAATGACTGATACAAGGGAGACCAAAGGAGTAAGTTATCTCTATTGGTCACACAGACCATCCTTAATATGACAAGGGAGGGAGCCACACAAGGTTGTAAATACCAAGAGGTAGGAATTATTTGGGGTCATCTTGGAAGCTGGCTTACAAAGACTATAATGTTTTCCCATAACATTGTACCACTTACTATGGTTTCTCTTAATTTCTAGTCATCTAAGACCCGTATTTCAGATCATATCATCAACTTATTGGTTGTGGCCAAAGAGTCAACATCAATCCATACCACATTTTTGTTAATATCACTTAGTTTGGTTAATATATTTATGAACACCACTCTGAATTCTGTCCATCAAGTGAATGAATCTTTCCTTTCAATAATTGTCTAGCCATGAGCAGGTTATAATGCAGCCCACTTTGAGATGAGTGTGGACCCTCCACATTTGAGCTACATTCTGTAAGCTATGCTACTTTTGGGGATCCTCCAATATTAATCATATGGGGATACTCATTAAGATATGGAGTTAAATAAGTCATCAGGGAGATTCATATGAGGCTCCTAGACATAGCTGCCACTTGCTTGTGTTTGCAATGGATTCCTTCAGTGGATTACCCTGTGACATATTCTTGAATACATCATTTCTTTTTGATGAAGTTCCTTTATGCACTTATCTCCCAATTAGAGTATTATTCTGACATAACCCATTACATGCAGAGTATTTCAGGTTTCAGAATAATTTGTGTCATGTAGTAATAGATTCAGTTTCCATCAGGGATCAATAACAGGCTAATAGTGGTCTCTCAAAAAGAGTTTACCTGGCAACCATCTCAAGCAGTTTTCTAATTTAAAATAATGAGTGGTCATCACTGGTTGGTAAACAAGGGTTTCTGTCAAACATCCAGTCAGCATGGGTATTTGTTGAGGACACTTTTAACATCATTTCATTGAATTGCTTTTAGAGGTTGCTTTGGGGATTAGAACATGCATCTTTAATTTATCACAATCTACTTAAAAATAATTTTTAATTACTTTTGATGAAATGTAGAAACTTTTCAATAGAAATTCATACAAATTGAGGGAAATATGCATATATATATATATATATATATATATATATATATACACACACACACACACACGCTCTCACACACACACACACACAGACACATATTTTCCATTTCTAATGCTTTTACTTCCTCGTTCAGGATTGAATCAGGTGTTATTTTTCTTCATTCTGAAAGACTTTCTTTAGTATACCTTGAGGTACAAATCAGCTAGCACTGAAATTTTTGTTGTTGTTGTTCATCTAAAAATGACTTCATTTAATACTTCAATTTTGAAAGATAGTTTTGAAGGACATAGAATTATTGGTCTCAGTTTTTGTTTTGTTTTGTTTTCTTTTTATTACACTTTAGGTTCTGGGGAACCTGCAGGATTCTTGCATAGGCAAATACATGGCAATGTGGTTTGTGGCCTCTATCCTCCCGTCACATATATCTGACATTTTCCCCCACGTTATCCCTCCCCAAATTCCCTACCCCTCACTGTCTTTCCCCTATTCCCCCCCAGTGGACCCCAGTGTGTGATGCTCCACTCCCGTGTCCATGTGTTCTCATTGTTGAACACTCGCCTATGAGAATATGCGTTGTTTGATTTTCTGTTCTTGTGTCAGTTTGCTGAGAATGATGGTTTCCAGGTTCATCCATGTCCCTACAAAGGACATGAACTCACTGTTTTTTAGAAAAGCCAGCTCCTGGATTTATTGATTTTTTGAAGGATTTTTTGTGTCTCTATCTCCTTCAGTTCTGCTCTGATCTTAGTTATTTCTTGTCCTCTGCTAGGTTTTGAGTTTTTTTGGTCTTACACCTCCAGCTTTTTCAATTTTGTTGATAGGGTATCAATTTTAGATCTTTTCATGCTTCTCATGTGGTCATTCATTGCTATATATTTTCCTCTAGACATTGATTTAAATGTGTCCCAGAGATTCTGGTATGTTTTGTCTTCATTGTCATTGGTTTCGAAGAACATCTTTTTTCTGCCTTCCTTTCGTTGTTTATCCCATCAACATTCAAGAGCCAGTTGTTAAATTTCCATGAAGCTGTGCGGTTCTGAGTTAGTTTCTCGATCCTGAGTTCTAACTTTATTGCACTGTGGTCAGAGAGACTGTTTGTTATGATTTCTGTTCTTTTGCATTTGCTGAGGAGTTAATTACTTCCAATTATGTGGTCAATTTTAGAGTAGGTGTGATGTGGTGCTGAGAAGAATGTATATTCTGTGGATTTGGAGTGCAGAGTTCTATAAATGTCTATTGGGTTTGCTTGGTCCAGGTCTGAGTTCAAGTCCTGGATATCCTTGTTAATTTTCTGTCTCGTTGATCTGTCTAATATTGACATTGGGGTGTTAAAGTCTCCCACTATTATTGTGTGGGAGTCTAGGTCTCTTTGTAAGTCATTAAGAACTTGCCTTATGCATCTGGGTGCTCCTCTATTGGGTGCATATATATTTAGGATCATTAGCTCTTCTTGTTGCATTGATCCTTTTAGCGTTATGTAATGTCCTTCTTTGTATCTTTTGATCTTTCTTGGTTTAAAATCTATTTTATCTGAGATGAGAATTGCAACTCCTGCTTTTTTTCCTCTCCATTTGCTTGGTAAATCTTCCTTCATCCCTTTATTTTGAGCCTTTGTGTATCCTTGCATGTGAGATGGGTTTCCTGGAAACAGTACACTGATGGGTTTTGGCTTTTTATCCAATTTGCCAATCAGTGTCTTTTGATTGGGGCATTTAGTCCATTTACATTTAGGGTTAATATTGTTATGTGTGAATTTGATATTGCCATTTTGATGCTACCTGGTTGTTTTGCCCATTAGTTGATGCAGTTTCTTCATTGTATCAATATTCTTTACCATTTGGTACATTTTGGAGTGGCTGATACTGGTTGTTCCTTTCAATGTTTCGGGCCTCTTTCTGGGGCTCTTGTAAAGCAGGCCTGGTGGTGATGAAATCTCTGAGTACCTGCTTGTTCGTAAAGGATTTTATTTCTCCTTCACTTATGAAGCTTAATTTCGCTGGATATGAAATTCTGGGTTGAAAGTTCTTTTCTTTAAGGATGTTGAATATTGGCCCCCACTCTCTTCTGGCTTGTAGGGTTTCTGCTGAAAGATCTGCTGTGAGTCTGATGGGCTTCCCTTTGTTGGTAACCCAACTTTTCTCTCTGGCTGCCCTTAGCATTTTCTCCTTCATTTCAACCCTGGTGAATCTGATGATTATGTGCCTTGGGGTTGCTCTTCTTGACGAATATCTTTGTGGTGTTCTCTGTATTTCCTGGACTTGAATATTGGCCTGCCTTGCTAGGTTGGGGAAGCTTTCCTGTGTAATATCCTGAAGAGTATTTTCCAGCTTGAATTGATTCTCTCCGTCACATTCAAGTACACCTATCAAACGTAGATTAGGTCTTTTCACATAGTCCCACATTTCTTGGAGACTTTGTTCATTCTTTTTTACCCTTTTTCCTCTAATCTTGCCTTCTCATTTTATTTGATTGAGTTGATCTTCTACNGTCAATTCTGCTGTTGAAACTTATTTATGCTTCACGAAGTTATCATGTTGTGTTTTTCAGATCCATCAATTCACTTATATTCCTCTCTAAGTTGTCCATTCTCATTAGCATTTCGTCAAATCTTTTTTCAAGATTCTTAGTTTCTTTGCATTGGTTTAGAACATGTTCTTTTACCTCACAGAAGTTTCTTATTACACACCTTCTGAAGCCTGATTTTGTCAATTCATCACACTCATTCTCCATCTAGCCTTGTTCCCTTGCTGGTGAGGAGTTATGATCCCTTGTAGGAGGAGAGGTGTTCTGATTTCAGGTGTTTTCATCCTTTTTGCACTGGTTTCTTCCCATCTTTGTACATTTATCCACCTGTCATCTTTGTAGTTGTTGACTTTCAGATTGGGTCTCTGAGTGGACGTCCAGTTTGTGGATGATTAAGTTATTTCTTTCTGTTTCTTAGTTTTCCTTCTACCAGTCAGGTCCCTCTGCTGTAGGACTGCTGAGGTCCACTCCAGGCCCTGCTTGCCTGGGGATCACATGCAGCAGCTGCAGAACAGTAAGTGTTGCTGCCAGTTTCTTCTGCTATCTTTGTCCCTGAAGGAAAACCACCTGATGTCAGTCTGAGCTCTGATTTGGACTTAAGGGGGTCAGGAAGCTGCTTGAGGAGACAGTCTGTCCTTTATAGGAGCTCAAGGGCTGAGCTGTGAGCTCTGTTGTTCATTCAGAGTTGCTATGCAGGTACGTGTAAGTCTGCTGCAGCTGAACTCATAAATCCCCTTTTTGTCCCAGGGAGTTAGGGCTTTATTTATGAGTTTCTGTTGTGCTGCTGCCCTTTTTCAGGGCTGCCCTTCCCAGCGAGGAGGCAGCCTAGTCACTGTCTGCCTGCAGAGGCCGTGGGCTCCCCTCTAGCTGCCGTGTGAACTTCCCTGCAGTCCTGTTTATACGAGTGTAGTTAGAACTTCCTCGGCAATGATGGCCCACCTCTGTAATGGCTAACTCTCTCTGTAATGGCAAGCTGCCTAGCAATGGCAGACTACCTCCATAGTGGTGGAGTGCCTCAGTAATGGCGGACACCATTCCCCCACACAGCTGGACCCTCCTGGGTTCAGCTGTGCTTGCTGTGAAACTCTCAATCCAGAGTGTTTCAGATTCCTGTTTTTCTGTGGGGGTGGGACCAGCCGAGCCTGATCACCTGGCTCCCTGCCTCAGAGCCCTTTTTTTTTTTTGTCTCCCAGGTGTTCCAGTTGCCTGTTGTAAAGGCACCGGGATCTGTGTGATTTCCCATGTGGCGACCCACTGCACCAGCTGAAACAGCTGTGCTGAGATTCGTGGTGCTTTTTTGCCTGGGAATCTCCTGGCCTGGCTCCCTGTTTCAGTCCCCTTTTCTATGAGTTGAATGGGCTACTCCTTCTTCCCTGAGCTCCAATCAACAGCTAAAATGGTGCCCGGACCCGTGTATCTTGTACGGAGAACTGCTGCACCAGGGCATCAGCCAAAACAGCTGCTCTGGCTGAAACAGCCTTGCCAGCCCACCAGCTGAAACAGCTGCTCTGGCTGAAACAGCCGCGCCAGCCAAAACAGCCGCGCTGGCTACACGTGGGGCTCCTCCGGGGAGCCCTGGTCTGTGGGAATCTCCTGGTCTGTGGGCAATAAAATCCGTCTGAAAATGCTGTGTCTACTCACCCTCCACACTTTCGCTGGGAGCTGCAATCCTGAGCTGCTCCTAATCGGCCACCTTGGATCTGTCCCTCCCTTTGGTTCTTGATACAAGTAGCTCCTGCATGGCAGCTAGAGATACAGTTTACCACGTTTATTTTTCCACTTTCCTCTTCGTTTATTTCCAGTTCAAAATATTTAATCAATATGCTATTTTGATGTCTAATAGGACCTTCAAACATTATATACTGAAAACAGAACTCCTTAATTTTTCTATCAATTGTCTTTCCTCCAGACTTCTACATCCCAGCAAATAACATTATTTTTCATCTGCTTTCCCAAGTCCTTTCAATACTCCTCCAAAATGCATCTTAAATTGGCCCACTTAACTCTCCATTACCATCATTCTAACATCAGACCTTAGCATCTTTTATCTGGTTTGTTGCAATCCCTCCAAGTAGGCTCCTTATTCTATTCTTCTCTGATATATCCTCCACAAGCAGCCCAAATAAACATTTTAAATAAGAACCACATTATGTTACTTCCCTGCTTAATGCAGTTTAAAGCTGCTACATTGTTTTTAGTGTACAATTCAAACTCTTACGTGGGTCATAAAGTTCAGCATAATCAGAATCACATGTCTCTTCAATCTCAGCTTGCATCACCCTTCTCATCTCTCAGTCATACTGGCTGGCACCCCAGTTTTCAAACACTTTCGTTTACCCACAACTTGGAAAAGAAGTACGTTTGCATGCTGGAGAGTACAGGTAGGTTATCCCAAAGTTCTGATCACAGACACAGTGATGGTCACATCCTCTGTTCCCAGTTATCATGTCAGAGGATGTGACCCCAGCCCACAAGATGAGAAGAACTCTGGCTTGGCCAACTCTGGTTTTAAAGGTTGGAGAGATGTAGTTGCTCCTATTGTTGGAACAAATGAAAATGTTTCACAGATTATTAACTTTTAGCAGTTGAAGATTTTTAGATTGAAAGATTGCTGGGAAAGACAACACCATTTGATTAACAGTATGAACTTTTTCTTTGTAATGTTCAACTAGAGTATGAGTTGGCAAACATTTTTCCTAAAGCTCAACACAGTAAATATTTTAAGCTTTATGGAGTAGGTAGTATCTGTTGCAGCCACTCAACTCTAGTGCAAAATTGACCATTAAAAATATGTTAGTAAATGGGTGTGGCTATGTATGGATAAAACTTTATGAACACAGAAGTTTGGATTTCGTATAACTCTCCTCTGTCATGAAATATTACTCTTCTTTTGACATTTTTCCAATTATTCTAAAACAGCAAAAAACTGTTCTTATCTTGCAGGCCATATCAAACAGGTGCTGGGCCAAATCTGGACTCCCTGGGGCCACAGAGCTTCATCTGAACTAAGTAGAATACTTCTTTGGTTAGGTCTTCTGTAGTCTTTAAGGCTATGAGGTAGGCTGGAACAGGCTTGCTTTTCTCCTGGAACTCTGAAACTCTAACATATTCCAGGATAGTGGTGTTGTTGGCAATCTGTGGTACTAGTGTATCCCAGTGCATCTCAGAATGAGACCCCAGTCTTTAATTCAGACTGTAAAGTTACCACCCCAAGCCAGAGCCAAGAAAGTTTTCTCTGGTTGTCCACTTTTCCCCACCCTGAGTTAGCCAGAGGATGAGAGTACCGCCTTCTATCTACCCCCAGCTGACATAATTTTAGTTGAGAGTGAACAAGAAAACTTATTTGGGCAGTGTTTTCAACAAGACTGTAGGGAATGGAGAACCAGGGATTTCCTGTATTCTGCCTCCCATAACTATCTGGAGCTTAAGAAAATGTTGAAAGAAGCATTTTATAGCAAAAGGAGCATATTCTTGGGCCATATATAGGGTTGGCTTTAAAACTACCAGAATTACCTCTCATTGTGAATCCAGAGCAAATTGTGCCAGCCCTCTGAACTTCCATGTCTTTATGTCTGACGTGAGTGTAGTAATGCCCACCAAGGCTTCAAGGACCTTAGGTATAGTGTGAGCCAGGTTAATGACTTCACTCCATCTTGCAATAGGCATAATTATCAGTTGCCTAAATCTGCACAAAATACTATTCTTAAAAACAAATCAGACATAGTCTTTGTGTTCATAACAAAGAAGATAAAATTAAGTAAATATTAAGAATAAAATAAGAAGTGTTGTGACAGAAGAAAAATAGGCAGCTCTGAGAACATGTGCCAGGAAGGCCAACTGCTCTAAGGAGCCAGGGAAGGTGCTTAAGGTGAAGCCTTGAGAAAAAGAGGTAATTTAGTCTTGGCCCAGTGAGACAAGGGACATATGTGAGGTTGTGGGGGCCTTGGAACACTTAGCAAATATTCACATCTTACAATGTTTTCAGCATCTCCAGATCCAGCTTATATTTTTTAAGAGAGGAAGAAAGGGTAGGTTGTAATACTACTAAAACTAAAGTTAACCAGCCATGGGTTTCTGGGGGATTACTTCCTCTTTCTTCTAAAGTAGAATAAAATTAAGTTGTAGGGGGAAAAGAGCTTTGCTGTTTTCAGTAACAGGGAGAGGGTTAACATTTAGCTTGTCAAGGATTCATTTCCTTTAGGCTTCTAAAAAGTTTGCAATTCAGGAATATTGATCTCTCTAAAGTAGAATGTTGGCTTTTAGTAAGCAATAAAAGAAAAGCATAAACAATCTCTTACCTGCCAAAGAATTTTGTTTTATTATCTAAGCACCCCATGCCTCTGTGAAGGCTCCAGGCTGGGCCGTTCATCAGTGCCTCCAGCAGGAATAGTGAAATACTTGGGGGGAAGAAAGAAAAAACAACATGCCTTACCAATAAGGCATCGGAAATTTTTGATTTTTATTTTATGACTTCCAGTATTAATAATTCTAATTTTTCTAGCCAAATAAATTTGAAACAACAGAATATAATGTCTTTAGAAATAATTAATGTTAATATGTTCTAAATAATTTTACGTATTTATTCTCCTTTTTTTGCCACTTCTGTTACCTCCACCCTCAAAGAGAAGCAAACATGTGCCTTATTTGGTCATGTAGCCAGAGTCTCTTCCCTTAATCTCAATGCATTCGAGTAGCTTTCTAACATTTCTAATCACATTCATACTAAACCTTTAACCACCCAATTCACACTGTTTCTACATAACCTAGTGCTTCACCAACACTGATTTCCAGACCCTTAAGGAGTGATCTTGAATGATGATGAAATTATTTGAATGTTCATTTCACAAGATATAGAAGCATTTTTATAATGAATACCAGTTACATTAAGGCCAATCAATAAAATAAATAATAAACTAATGGAACATTCTAATGTAACCTCAAATCACTTGCTCTGATGTCATGTTGCATGTGTATTAAATCGTCATTTCTAAACTTGTGAAAAATCAAAATTTGAGGAGTGATTTTTAAATGCACAAAAGAAGACTGCCTTAGAAAGAAACAGATTCTTGGTTATTTCTGTTTTACAAATACCAAAAAGTTTACAAGCCCGTGTTTTAATCCCATTTTTCTCACACACAAGAAGAACCCAGGAGTAAAGTGAGCTGAATCAGCATCATTACTCAGCCTAGTTTTCAAATCCATGCTCTGTGATTAATGGGTGGTTTTCAGGTTATTTACAGTGTGATGGAAAGAAAACTGAGCAGGAAAGGAGTGGTAGTTTTTCTTAGTACAAGTCCTGCCTCTAAAATGCTGGGTATACTTGAGCTAGCCATTAATATGTTTAGATCTCAGTTTTCTTTCCACTTCATGATGACCATAGCAAATGTAACTGAATTCCCTAAGTGCTGTGAATATTAGTTGGTGCAAAAGTAATTGCTGTTTTTGCCATTAAAAGTAATGGTGAAACCAGCATTACTTTTGCATCAAAGTAATAACTTCCCAGAGCATCCTGACCACATGTTGCTAACTTTCTACAGATAATTTTTGGTGACCACTTTCCTTTTTGTTTGTTTGTTTGGGATTTTTCTTCTTTTTGTTGTTAGTTTTTGGGTTGTTTTTTTACTTTTTTGAGACAGGATCTCACTCTCTCTCCCAGGTGCAATCATAATTCACTGGGCTCAAGCAATCCTTTCACCTCAGCCTCCCAAGTAGCTGGGACTACAGGCCTGTGTTACCATGCCTGATTAATTTGTTTGCTTATCTTTTTTTAGAGCCAAGATTTCACCCTGTTGCCTTGGCTGGTCTCAAACTCCTGAACTCAAGCAGTCCACCTGCCTCAGCCTCCCAAAGTGTTAGGATTCCAGGCATGAGCCTCCATGCCCAGACTATGAGCACTGTTTCTGTGAAGAAAGATTACACTTGCAACTCCACAAGCAGAAGAGGATAGTAAATATAGAAGTCCCCTCTTCTCTGTGGTATCCATTACCTTCAGTTAACAGTAGACCAAAATCCACATATTCAGTACAATAACATATTTTGAGAGAGTGAGGGAGATCATATTTACATAACTTTAATTACAATATATTGTTGTAATTGCTCTAGTTTATTATTAGTTATTGTTAATCTCTTACCATGACTAATTTGTGAATCAAACTTCATCATAGGTATCTATGTATACTAAAAAACATAGTACATATGTGGTTTAGTACTATTTGTGGTTTCAGTCATCCACTGGGTGTCCTGAAACATGTTCTCCAAGGATAAAGGAGGAACTATTGTATATCAATTCATTTGGTTTCTACTCAAGTATATTGATAAGAGTTTTGGTGGCAGCAACAGTTGAAGTTATTAAATGAAATTAATGTTTATGAATTTATGTTGATCTTAGTGATTATTGTTGATCAAGAACTGAGAATATTTAAAGTGAAAATTAGAGATAAAACAAACTTTTGAAAGTCAAAATGTTGCATATATTCTCCCCACACTATAAAATTAAACACATGACAGGTAGATTAAAGCAATGAATGTAAAAAAATATAGAAAACTAGAAATAGCAGAAGCAAATGTATTTTTTTATTTCATAAATAGAAAATTTTGGGATTGGGGGAAGATGGCCGGCTAGGAACAGCTCGGGATTGCAGCTCCCAGTGAAAGTGCAGAGGGTGAGTGGACACTGCATTTCCAGACGGATTTTTATTGCCCAGAGACCAGGAGATTCCCAGGCGGAGGAGCCCCACTGGTCGCCAGCGCGGCTGTTTCAGCTAAGAGGTCAGTGTGCCCTCTTAGCTGGTGATTGGAGCCCTGAGATGGCAGAGTCACCCGGTCATCTGAAATAGCGAGCCAGACCAGGAGATCCTAGGCAAAAAAACCATCAGGAATCTCAGCACCACTGTTTCAGCCAGCTCAGTGAGTCGCGGCACAGGAGATCCCGGTGCCTTCTCAATAGGCAACTGGAACACTGGGAGAGTTGACCGTTCAACAACAACAACAACAAAAGACTCTGAGTCAGGGAGCCAGGTGATCAGGCTCTGCTCGTCCCACCCCACCCCCAACAACAACAACAAAAAAAAGCAGTAATTGAAAACGCTCTGGGTTGAGAGTTTCACAGCAAGCACAGCTGAAACTGGGACGGTCCGGCTCTGTGGGGGAGGGGCGTCCGCCATAACTGAGACACTCCACCAATACAGAGGCAGTCTCACCATCGCTGAGGCAGCCCGCCACTGCTGAGGCAACCCGTCATTGCTGAGGCAACCTGCCACTACAGAGATAGTCCACCATAACAGGAGCAGGCCACCATTGCCAAGGCAGGTCTAACTACACCCATATAAACAGGACCACAGGGAAGATAACATGGCAGCTGGGCGGAGCCCACAGCAGCTCAGCAAAGCCTCTGCAGGCAGAGAGTGACTAGGCTGCCTCCTCGCTGGGCAGGGCAGCCCTGAAAGAAAAAAAAAAAGGCAACAGCACAATGGAAACTCATATATAAAGCCGTAACTCCCTGGGACAGAGCATCTGGGGAAAAAAAAAAAAAAAAAAAGGGAGTTTACGAGTTCTGCTGCAGCAGACCTAAACGTACCTGCCCAGGAACTCCCAATGAACAACAGAGTTCACAGCTCAAGACTTCAGCTCCAATAAAGGACAGACTGTCTGCTCAAGCAGCTCCCTGACCTCTGTATATCCAAAGAGTCACCTCATAAAGGAGAGAACAGACTGACATTTGGCAGGCATCCTTCTGGGACAAAGATAGAAGAAGAGGAAACTGGTAGCAGCCCTTACCGTTCTGCAGCTGCTGCAGGTGGTCCCTCGGCAAGTAGGGCCTAGAGTGGACCTCAGCAGTCCTACAGCAGAGGGGCCAGACTGTAAGAAGGAAAGCTAAGAAAAAGAAGTAACTTCAGCATCCACAAACTGGAAGTTCACTCAGAGACCCAATCTGAAAGTCAGTAACTACAAAGGCAAAAGGGGGATAAACCCACAAAGATGTAAAGAAACCATCGCAAAAAGGATGAAAACACCCGAAACCAGAACACCTCTCCTCCTAAAAGGGATCATAAATCCTCACCAGCAAGGGAACAAGGCTGGGTGGAGAAGCAGTGTAATGAAATGACAGAATCAGGCTTCAGAAGGTGCATAATAAGAAATTTCTGTGAGCTAAAAGAACATGTTCTAACCCAATGCAAAGAAACTAAGAACGTTGAAAAAAGATTTGATGAAATACTAAAGAGAATGGACAACATAGAGAGGAATATAAGTGAATTGATGGAGCTGAAAAACACAACACAAGAGCTTCACGAAGAATAAACAAGTTTCAACAGCAGAATTGACCAAGCAGAAGAAAGGATATCAGAGGTTGAAGATCAACTCAATCAAATAAAATGAGAAGGCAAGATTAGAGGAAAAAGTGTAAAAATGAATGATCAAAGTCTCCAAGAAATGTGGGACTATGTGAAAAGACCTAATCTACGTTTGATAGGTGTACCTGAATGTGATGAAGAGAATGAATCCAAGCTGGAAAATACTCTTCAGGATATTATACAGGAAAACTTCCTCAACCTAGCAAGGCAGGCCAATATTTAAGTACACGTAATACAGAGAACACCACAAAGATATTCGTCAAGAAGAGCAACCACAGGGCACATAATCATCAGGTTCACCAGGGTTGAAATGAAGGAGAAAATACTAAGGGCAGCCAGAGAGAAAGGTCGGGTTACCAACAAAGGGAAGCCCATCAGACTCACAGCAGATCTCTCATCAGAAGCCCTACAAGCCAGAAGAGAGTGGGGGCCAATATTCAACATCCTTAAAGAAAAGAACTTTCAACCCAGAATCTCCTATCCAGCCAAACTAAGCTTCATAAGTGAAGGAAAAATAAAATCCTTTGCGAACAAGCAGGTACTCAGAGATTTCATCACCACCAGATCTGCTTTACAAGAGCTCCTGAAAGATGTTCTACACATATAAAGGAACAACCAGTACCAGCCACTCCAAAAACATACCAAATGGTAAAGAGCATCAACACAATCAAGAATCTGCATCAACTAATGAACAAAACTGCCAGCTAGCATCAAAATGGCAGTATCAAATTCGCACATAACAATGTTATCCCTAAATGTAAATGGACTAAATGCCCCAATCAAAAGACACAGACTGGCAAATTGGATAAAAAGCCAAAACCCATCAGTGTGCTGTAACCAGGAAACCCATCTTACATGCAAGGATACACAAAGGCTCAAAATAAAGGGATGGAGAGCAAAAAAAAAGCAGGAGTTGCAATTCTCATCTCTGATAAAATAGACTTTAAAGCAACAAAGATCAAAAG
>NW_016107557.1:2920751-2921945 GCF_001604975.1 Cebus imitator | reverse complement strand
CTCTTCAAGGAGAACTACAAGCTGCTGCTCAACAAAATAAGAGAGGACACAAACAGATGGAGAAACATTCCATGGTCATGATTAGGAAGAATCAATATCGTGAAAATGGCCATACTGCCCAAAGTAATTTACAGATTCAACGCTATCCCCATCAAGCTGCCAATGACCTTCTTCACAGAACTGGAAAAATACCACCTTAAACTTCGTATGGAACCAAAAGAGAGCCCGCATAGCCAAGTCAATTCTAAGCAAAAAGAAAAAAGCAGGAGACATCACACTATCGGACTTCAAACTATAATGTAAGGCTATGGTAATCAAAACAGCATGGTACTGGTACCAAAACAGAGATATAGACCAATGGAACAGAACAGAGGCCTCGGAGGCAACACAATGTATCTATAACCACCCAATCTTTGGCAAACCTCACAAAAACAAGCAATGGGGAAAGGATTCCCTGTTTAATAAATGGTGTTGGGAAAACTGGCTAGTCATGTGCAGAAAGCAGAGCCTGGACCCCTTCCTGATGCCTTACACTAAAATTAACTACAAATGGATTAAAGACTTAAACATAAGACCTAACACCATAAAAACACTAGAAGAAAATCTAGGCAAAACCATTCAGGACATAAGCATAGGCAAGGATTTCATGACCAAAACACCAAAAGCATTGGCAGCAAAAGCCAAAATAGACAAATGGGACCTAATCAAACTCCACAGCTTCTGCACGGCAAAAGAAACAGTCATTAGAGTGAAATGGCAACCAGCAGAATGGGAAAAAATTTTTGCAGTCTACCCATCTGACAAAGGGCTGATATCCAGAATTTACAAAGAACTAAAACAGATATACAATAAAAACAAACAAGTCCATTCAAAAGTGGGTGAAGGCTATGAACAGACACTTTACAAAAGAAGACATACATGAGGCCAACAAACATATGAAAAAATGCTCATCGTCACTGGTCATTAGAGAAATGCAAAGCAAAACTACATCGAGATACCAACTCCTACCAATTAGAATGAAAATCATTGAAAAATCTGGAGACAACAGATGCTGGAGAGGATGTGGAGAAATAGGAACACTCTTACACTGTTGGTGGGAGTGTAAATTAGTTCAACCATTGTGGAAGACAGTGTGGTGATTCCTTAAGGACCTAGAAATAGAAATTCCATTTGACCCAGCAATCCCATTATTGG
>NW_016107557.1:2895801-2920571 GCF_001604975.1 Cebus imitator | reverse complement strand
ATAGCAAAGACCTGGAACCAACCCAAATGCCCATCAATGATAGACTGGACAGGGAAAATGTGGTACATATACACCATGGAATATTATGCAGGAATCAAAAATGATGAGTTCGTGTCCTTTGTAGGGACATGGATGAACCTGGAAATCATCATTCTCAGCAAACTGATACAAGAGCAGAAAATCAAACACTATCTTCTCACTCACAGGTGGGTATTGAACAATGAGAACACATGGACACAGGGAGGGGATCACTACACACTGGGGTCTGTTGGGGGGAAATGGGGGAAGGATGGGGCATGGGGAGGTGGGGAGAGATAGCATGGGGAGAAATGCCAGATATAGGTGAAGTGGAGGAAGGCAGCAAATCACACTGCCATGTGTGTACATATGCAACAATCTTGCCTGTTCTTCACATGTACCCCAAAACCTAAAATTCAATAAAAAAAATTCTAAAAAGCTAACCATCCTAAATATATATGCACCCAATACAGAAGCACCCAGATATATAAAGCAAGTTCTTAATGACCTACATAGAGACTGACACTCCCACACAATTATAGTGGGAGACTTTAACAGTCCACTGTCAATATTAGGCAGATCAACGAGGCAGAAAATTAACAAGAATATCCAGAACTTGAACTCAGACCTGGACCAAGCAAACCTAATAGACATTTACAGAACTCTCCACCCCAAATTCACAAATATACATTCTTCTCAGCACCACATCACACCTACTCTAAAATTGACCACATAATTGGAAGTAAATCACTCCTCAGCAAATGCAGAAGAACGGAAATCCTAACAAACAGCCTCTCAGACAACAGTCCAATCAAATTAGAACCCAGGATTTAGAAATTAACTTAGAACCACACAGCTTCATGGAAACTGAACAACTGGTTCTTGAATGTTGACTGAATAAACAATAAAATGAAGGCAGAAATAAAGATGTTCTTCAAATCCGACGAGAACAAAGACACAATGTACCAGAATCTCTGGGACACATTTAAAGCAGTGTATAGGAGAAAATGTATAGCAATAAATGCCCAAATGATAAGCAAGGAAAGATCTAAAACCAATACCCTATCATCAAAATGGAAAGAGCTAGAGGAGGAAGACCAAAAAATCTCAAAACCTAGCAGAAGACAAGAAATAACTAAGATCAGAACAGAACTGAAGGAGACAGAGACACAAAAAACTCTTCAAAAAATCAACAAATCCAGGAGCTGGTTTTTCAAAAAGATTAGCGAAATAGACCACTAGCCAGGTTAATAAAAATTAAAAGAGAGAAGAATAAAGTAGGTGCAATAAAAAATGATAAAGGGGATATCACCACAGATTTCACAGAAATACAAACCACCATCAGATATTACTACAAACAACTCTATGCACATAAACCAGTAAACCTGTAAGAAATGGATAAATTCCTGGACACCAGCATCCTCCCAAACCTAAACCAGGAAGAAGTCGAAACCGTGAATAGACCAATAACCAGGTCTGAAGCTGAGGCAGCAATTAATAGCTTACCACGCAAAAAAAGTCCAGGTCCAGATGGGTTCACAGCCGAATTCTACCAGACATACAAAGAGGAGCTGGTACTACTTCTTCTGAAACTATTCCAAACAATCCAAAAAGAGGGAATCCTTCCCAAATCATTTTATGAGACCAACATCATCCTGATACCTAAACTCAGCAGAGACTCAACAAGAAAAGAAAACTTCAGGCTAATATCCATGATGAACATAGATGCAAAAATTTTCAATAAAGTACTGGCAAACTGATTGCAACAGCACATCAAAAAGCTTCTCCATCACGATCAAGTAGGCCTCATCCCGGGAATGCAAGGCTGGTTCAACATATGCAAGTCTATAAACATAATTCACCACATAAACAGAACCAAAGACAAAAACCACATGATTATCTCAATAGATGCAGAGAAGGCCTTCAACAAAATGCAACAGCCCTTTATGCTAAAAACTCTGAAAAACTAGGTATTGATAGAACCTATCTCAAAATAATAAAAGCTATATTTGACTAACCCACAGTTAATATCATACTGAATGGGCAAAAAGTGGAAACATTCCTTTTGAAATCTGGCACTAGACAAGGATGCCCTCTCTCATCACTCCTATTCAATATAGTATTGGAAGTTCTAACCAGAGCAATCAGGCAAGAAAAAGAAATAAAGGGAATTCAATTAGGAAAAGGGGAAGTCAAATTGTCTCTATTTGCAGATGACATGATTGTATATTTAGAAGACCCTATTGTCTCACCCCAAAATCACCTGAAACTGATAAGCAGCTTTAGCAAAGTCTCAGGATACAAAATCAATGTGAAAAAATCACAAGCATCCCTATACACCAATAACAGACTTAAAGAGAGCCAAATCAGGAATGAACTGACATTCACAATTGCTGCAAAGAGAATAAAATACCTAAGAATACCACTAACAAAGGATGTAAAGGACCTCTTCAAGGAGAACTACAAACCACTGCTAATGAAATAAGAGAGGACACAAACAGATGGAAAAATATTCCATGTTCATGGTTAGGAAGAATCAATATCGTGAAAATGGCCATGATGCCAAAAGTAATTTATAGATTCAATGCTATCCCCACCAAGCTACCTAGGATCCTCTTCACAGAACTGGAAAAAACCACCTTAAACTTCATATGGAACCAAACCTGCATAGCTAAGTCAATTCTAAGGAAAAAGAACAAAGCTGGAGGCATCACGCTACCTGATTTCAAACTGTACTACAAAGCTACAGTAATCAAAACAGCATGGTGCTGGTACCAAAACAGAGATATAGACCAATGGAACAGAACAGATGCCCTGGAGACAATGCCACACATCTACAACCATCTGATCTTTGACAAATGGGACAATAAACAAGCAATGGGGAAAGGATTCCCTGTTTAATAAATGGTGTTGGGAAAACTGGCTAGCCATGTGCAGAAAGCAGAAGCTGGATCCCTTCCTGACACCTTAAACTAAAATTAACCCCGTTGGATTAAAGACTTAAACATAAAACCTAAAACCATTAAAACCTTAGAAGAAAACCTAGGCAAAACCATTCAGGACATAGGCATAGACAAGAACTTCATGACTAAAACACCAAAAGCATTGGCAACAAAAGCCAAAATAGACAAATGCGACCTAATTAAACTCCAGAGCTTTTGCCCAGCAAAAGAAACAATCATTAGAATGAATCAGCAACCAACAGAACAGGAAAAAATGTTTGCAATCTACCCATCTGACAAAGGGTGAATATACAGAATCTACAAAGAACTAAAACAGATTACAAGAAAAAAACTAACAAGCCCATTCAAAAGTGGATGAAGGATATGAAAAGACACTTCAAAAGAAGACATATATGAGGCCAATAAACATATGAAAAAATGCTCATAATCACTGGTCATTACAGAAATGCAAATAAAAACTACATTGAGATACCATCTCACGCCAGTTAGAATGGCAATCATTAAAAAATCTGGAGGCAACAGATGCTGGAGAGGATGTGGAGAAATAGGAACACTCTTACACTGTTGGTGGGAGTGTAAATTAGTTCAACTATTGTGGAAGACAGTGTGGCAATTCCTCAAGGACCTAGAAATAGAAATTCCATTTGACTCAGCAGTCCTATTACTGGGTATATATCCAAAGGATTATAAAGGGTTCTATTTTCAGGACACATGCACACTTGTGTTCATTGCAGCACTGTTTACAATAGCAAAGACTTGGAACCAACCCAAATGCCCATAGATGATGACTGGACAGGGAAAATGTGGCAGATATACACCATGGAATACTTTGCAGCCATAAAAAAAAAGATGAGTTTGTGTCCTTTGTAGGGACACGGATTAACTTAGAAACCATCATTCTCTGCAAACTGACACAGGAACAGAGAATCAAGCACAGCATGTTCTCACTCATAGGTGGGTGTTGAACAATGAGAACACATGGACACAGGGAGGGGAGCATCACACACTGAGGTCTGTGGGGGGGGTACTAGGGGAGGGACAGTGAGGAGTAGGGAGTTGGGGAGGGATAACATGGGGCGAAATGCCAGATATAGGTGATGGGTATGGAGGCAGCAAACCACATTGCCATGTATGTACCTATCCAACAATCCTGCATGTTCTTTACCTGTACCCAGAACCTAAAATGCAATAAAAAATGTATATATATAAATAAATAAAAATATTTTAAAAAACATTTTATAAATCAATAAGCATAACTAAAGCCCAAAAAGATATGTGGTGGGAATGGGGAAATACAAGTAAATTATAAATATTTCAGAAATATTCATTTTTTACCAGTAATATTTTAAAATGTAACCTGAATAACATAATTTAAAATATTAATAAGTGAAAAGTTAGAAGTAGGTGAAAATCCTTCCCACAAAAGCCCTATCATCTCCTTACCTCCTCCTGTATTTTCATAGCTGAAAAACTCAACATGATCTCAAATATCTTACTAATTTACCTAAGGATGCCACCTTATTTGCCCCCTAAAATTTAAATAAATGTCACACCACCCATAATCCATTTTGTATAAAAGACTTTTTCAGTTACTCTTGTCCTGCCTCCACCATGTAAGACTTCACCTACATTTGCAGGACACTTCACAAGTTAGGATGCCTTCCTCCCAACTCAGTACAATAAATACTGTGACACCAATTTTATAGGTTAAGAAATAGCCTCTCATAGGTTAATTCATTTGCTCAGTTAGCAAGTTGACGTCAAGTGAAATTTACTTTGTGTAATGCTACCTCCCATGGTTGCCATAACTTGCTGTTTTTCCTCTACTCTTTGATGGTACCAGATGTTTTTTCTCCAAGTGGAATACAAGTAAAGCAAAATTGTACTTATGGTCATAAAAAAATAAAATATAAAGATAATAAACACTAGGATCTGAAATTCATATAATTTGGGGAAGAAAACTCTAAAATTCTAATTGTAATCAATTTTCAGAATCTCATAGGTTTAAACACTGCTAAGTTTTATTATTTTTCTTCACTAATTAAAATTGCTTAATTCAATACCATGAAGAGACAACTCTTGATAAATTGGTAAAGTATTATCTCTAAAACTAAAAACCAGAAACTTTCAAATGGAAAAACATTCATTTATGACTAGGAGTAAGGTGAATAAGCGACAAACAGTTCCAAAGCAAATTCCTGCCAGAGTATAACAAAATTTATATCAAAATCAATTTATTATTTATCATAACTTTTTAAACTCAACTTTTAATTTTTAGATAATTCTAGACTTACATGTAGGTCTAAGAAATAATACAGAGAAGTGCCATGTACTCTTTATCCAGATTTCCCAATGATAATTTCTTTCAAAATAATAGGGCACTGCCACAATCATGGTATTGACAATGTACACTCAAGATACAGAACAATTTAATCATCAAAGAATCTATTTTGATACCTTGTATAGTCAGTCACATCTACTTCCCTCTGGGCCTCCCTCTCACCTCTGAAAACTTCATCTATTTTCTATTTATATAATTTTATCATTTCAATAATTCTTTATAAGTAGAGTTCTATAACGTGTAATATTTTGGAAGAGCTTTTTCCCCAGCATCATTCTCTAGAGATACATCCAAGGTGTTGTGCATATAAAAAGTTTGTTCTTTCTTTCTCATGCAAGTAGTATTCTATGGTATGGACACAGCACAGTTAGTTTAACCATTCACTGACTGAAAGACATCTGGGTGTGGTTAAAGTTGGTATGATTATGAATAGAGCTGCTGTCAACATTCAGGTACAAGTTTAAGCATGAACATAAGTTTTACTTATCTGACAAAAATGACCAAGAATACAATTGCTGCGTCACATGTTGGCTGTATGTTTATTTTTATTTCATTTGACAAACTATTTTCCAGTGTGACTGCACCATTTATATTACCATCAACACTGTGTACGTGTTCCAGTTTCTCCACATCCTCAACAGCATTTGTGATTTGATTGTGCATTTACCAGATGGCTAAAGATGTTGAGTATCTTTCATGTGTTTATTTGCCATCTGTATATCCTCTTTGGTAAGATTTCTTCTCATGCCTTTGCATATTTTCTAATTTAATTTTGTAATGGCTGAGTTTTGAAAATTTTTACATATCCCAGTTATTAGTACTTTAATTAAAATGTAGTTTTCAAATATTTTCTCCCATTTCCAGTTTGTATTTTTATCCTAATAGGGTCATTTGCAAAGTAAAAGCTTAAATTTTAATGAGGTTTAAATATTTTTTTTCCTTTTATGAATTGTGTTTTTAATGTGAAGTCTAAGACCCGTTTGCATAGCCTTAGATATTAAAGATTTTCTCCTATTTTTTTCTAGGAGTTTTATCATTTTAAATTTTACTTTTAGGTCTGTGATTAACTGTGAGATAAATTTTGTATAAAGTGTGGGAATTGGGTTGAGGTTCACCTTTTGGTCTATGGATGTTCAATTACTCCAGCAGCAGTTGCTGAAAAGGATATCTTTCCACCATTGAATTACTTTTGCACCTTCACCAAAACTCAGTTGAGCATAGTTATGTGGGGCTATTTCTCAGTTCTTGAATCTGTTCCATTTGTCTATATGACTATTCCTTCACTAACACTACACAGTCTTAATTACCAAAGGTACATAATAAGTCTTGAAATCAAGTAGACTGACCCTTCCCACTTTATTATCCTTTTTCAAAATTATTTTAGCTATTTAAGTTCTTTTTTATTTCCTTATAAATTTTAGGATAAGTTCATCTATATCTGTAATTATAAAACAGTCAATCCACCAAGTAAGACATAGCAAAGTGTATGTCTTTTTTTGTGTATCTCACACACACGCACACACACACACACACACACACACACACACACACACAAAACCCAGAACTGCAAAATCTGAAAAGAAAAACTGATTGAGCTGGAAGGAGAAATAGGCAAATCCACATTTTGTAATTTTGATAGGAATTCATTAAATTTCTTTCAGCACAATTAGTTTTTCTTTACAAGTTTTACAGCTCTGTTGTTTCATGCATTTATGTCACTGTGTCTTCCTGGTGGGTTGATGCTTTTATAATTATGTAGTATCTTTCTCCGCCTCTGGTAATTTCCTTTGCTCTAAAGTCTATCTGATAATGATATAACCATTTCTACCTTCTTTTGAATAATGTTTGCATGATTTTTCTGATTCTTTTGCTTTCAGCCTATTTATGCTGTTATATATGAAGTGTTTCTTGTAGAATGTATATGATTGGTCATTTTTGAATCAATTCTTGTCCATTTCTGTCTTTTAATTGGTATATGTAGACTATTTACATTAAATAATATTATTGACATCTTACGTCTTCCATTTTTGTCTTCCATTTAACTTTTCTGATATTCCTCTGTTTTTCTTTTCTTTCCTTCCTGTTAGTTACTTAAACATTCATTTAGAACGTTGTTTTGATTTATCTATAGTGCTTTTTATTGTATCTTTTTGTGTAGCTTACTTAATGTTTAGTCTAGAGATACATACATCTTAGCACAGTCTACTGGTGTCAACCTTTCACCAGCTCAAGTGAGGTATAAAAAATTTGCCTCTCTTTACCATCACACATAACTGTCTTACATTTAGGAGCACATCAGAAACTATAATAATTTTTGTTTTACATATCAAATAAATTTAGAAAACTCAAGAGGAGAAAAAAACATGTATTTATGCATATTTTTCTCTTTCCATTATTTTTTCTTCCTTCCTGATTGATATGATCTGACTCTGTGTCCCCACCCAAATTGTATGATAAATTGTTATCCCCACATGTTGAAGAGGGGGGCCTGCTGGGAGGTGATTCTATCATGGGGGCAGTTTCTAATGGTTTGGCACCCTTCCCCTTGTCCTGTTTCATGAGTGAGTTCTCACAAGATCTGGTTGTTTAAAAGTATGTAGCACTTCCTCCTCCTCCTCCTCCTTCTCCTCCTTCTCCTCCTTCTCCTCCTCCTCCTCCTTCTTTTTCTTCCTCTTCTTCTTCTCTCCCTCTCTCTCCTGCTGCCATGTGAAGAAAATACTTGTTTCCCCTTCCTGAGGCCTCCCGGTCACGCTTCCTGTTAAGACTATGGAACTATAAGTCAATTAAACCTCTTTTCTTCACAAATTACCCAGTCTCAGGTAGTTCTTTATAGCAGTGTAAGAACAGACTAATACAAAAAAATGGTACCAGGAGTGTGGTACTGCTATAAAGATACCTGAAAATGTGGAAGTTATTTTGAAACTAGATAATGGGCAGTGTTTGGAACTTCCTACAGACTTGGAAGGCTCAGAAGAAGGCAGGAAAATGAGGGAAAGTTTGAAGCTTCCTAGAGATTTGTTGAATGGTTTTGACCAAAATGCTGACAGTGATATGGGCAATGAAGTCCAGGCCGAGATGGTCTCAGATAAAGATGAGGAACTTATTGGGAACTAGAATAAAGGTCACTCTAGATACGTTTTAGCAGAGACTGGGAGAATTTTGCCCCTGCCCTAAAGATCTGTGGAACTTACAACTTCAGAAAGATGATTTAGGATATCTGAGAAGAAATTTCAAGGCAACAAAGGCATGAAGATGTGATCTGGATACTCCTAAAAGCCTATGCTTACTTTCATTAAAAAAAAAAAAAAAGATGGTCTGAAACTGGAACCTATATTTAAAAGGTAAGCAGAGTATAAAAGTTTGGAAAATTTGCAGCTCAACTATGTGGTAGAAAAGAAAAACCCATTGTCTGGGGAGGAATTCAAGCCCATGCTGGCTGAATAAATTTGCATAAGTAATGGGGAGCCAAATGTTATTCAACAAGGCAATGGGAAAAATGTCTCCAAGACATTATAGAGAACTTCGCAGTAGCCCCTCCCTCATATACCTGGAGGCCGAGGAGGGAAAAATAGTTTCCTGGGCCAGGCCCAGGGCCCTGCCACTCTGTGCAGCTTCAGGACATGGTGCCCTGTGTTCCAGATGCTCCAGCTCCAGCTGTCACTAAACTCTGGCCATGGCTTCAAAGGGTACAGGCCCCAAGGTACAGCTTTGGCCATGGCTTCAAAGGGTGCAGGTCCCAAGGTACAACTCTGGCCATGGCTCCAAAGGGTGCAGGCCTGAAACCTTAGTGGCTTCCACGTGATGTTGGACCTCAGGTATGCAGAAAACAAGACTTGAGTTTTGGGAACCTCTGCCTAGATTTCAGAGGATGTATGGAAATGCCTAGATGTCCAGGAAAAAGTCTGCTACAGGGTTGGAATCCTCATAGAGAACCTTTACTAAGGCAGTGCAGGGGGAAAATGTGGGTTTAAAGCCCCCACACAGAGTCCTCACTGGGATACTGCTTAGTGGAACTGTGAGAAGAGGGCCACTGTCCTCCAGATCCCAGAATGGTAAATCCACTGACAGTTTGAACTGTGTACCTAGAAAGGCCACAAGCACTCAACACCAGCCCGTGAAAACAGCTGCAAGGTCTGTACCCTGCAGAGCCAAGGGGTAGGACTTGAGAGGCTACCCCTTGCATTAGTGTTACCTAGATTTGACACATGAAGTGAAAGATTATTTTAGAGTTTTAAACACCCTGCTATCCCTCCCTTAGCCCCCCACCTCCTAACAGACCCCAGTGTGTGATGTTCTCTGCCCTGTGTCCATGTGTTCTCATTGTGCAACATCCAACTATGAGTGAGAACATATAGTGTTTGGTTTTCTGTTCTTGTGTCAGTTTGCTGAGAATGATGGTTTCCAGATTCATCCATGTCCCTGCAAAGGACATAAACTCATCTTTTTTAAGGCTGCATAGTATTCCATGGTGTATTTATACCTAATGTAGGTGACGGAGGGATGGAGGGAGCAAACAACCATGACATGTGTATACCTATAACAATCCTGCAAGATCTGCACATGCACCCCAGAACTTAAAGTGTAATAATAAAAAAGAGAAAGAATTAATGACTGCCCTGCTGAGTTTCAGACTTGCATTGGACCTGTAGCCCCTTTGTTTTGGCTGATTTCTCCCTTTTATAATGAGAACATTTACCCATTGCCTGTACCTGCCTTGCATCTTGGAAGTAACTAACTTTTCATTTTACAGGCTCATAGGTAAAGGGACTTATCTTCTCTTAGATGAGACTTTGGACTTGGGCTTTTCAGTTAATGCTGGAATGAGTTAAGACTTTGGCAGACTGTTGGGAAGGCATGATTGTGTTTTGAAATGCGAGAAGAACGCTAGATTTGGGAGGGTCCAGGGTTGGAATAATACAGTTTGGCTCTGTGTCCCCATGCAAATTTCATGTTGAATTGTAATCCCCCTGTGTTAAAGGAGAGGCCTGCTGTGAGGTGATTGGATGATGGGGGACAGTTTCTAATGGTTTAGCACCGTTTCTCTGGTGCTGTGTCATGAGTGAGTTCTCATGAGATCCAATTGTTTAAAAGTGTGCAGCACTTCCCCCTTTATGTTCTCTCTCCTGCCGCCACCATGTGAAGAAAGTGATTACCTCCTTTTTGCCCTCTGCCATGTTTGTGAGCTTTCTGAAGCCTCCCAGCCTTGTTTCCTGTTAAGCCTGCAGAACTGTGAATCAATTAAACCTCTTTTCTTCATAAATTACCCAATCTTGAGTAGTTCTTTATGGTAGTGTGAGAATAGACTAATGTTCAAAGTTTTCTTCTTGTTTCTTTTCCTTTCTTTTTAAAGAACTTCTTTCATCATTCTTTTAGGAAAGAACTGCTGGTGAGAGTTTCCCCTTCATCTTGATTTCTTCTTTATTCCTGAAGGATATTTTCAGTGTATACAATTCTAGGTTGACAGTTGCTTTCTTTCAGGACTTCGAAAATGGTGTGCCCTTTTCTCTGGTTTTTCTAGTTTCTGATGAGGAACAATTGTCATCTGAATTTTATTTTCCCTACATGTAAAATGTCTTTTCTGTTTTGTGACTTACAACATGTTTTGTCCTTAGTTTTTAAATGTTTGACTATGATGTGTCCTGATGTAGATTTATTTGGATTTGACCTGTTCAGGAATTCTTCCAGCTACTTAAATCTGTAGATATGTGAATCTTGTCTAATTTGGAAAGTTATTAGCTGGGAACAGTGGTATATTCCTGTAGTCCTAGCTAGGCAGGAGGCTGAGGCAGGAGGATTACTTCAGCTCAGGAGTTTGAGACTGCAATGAGCTATGATTGTGCCACCATACTCCACCCTGAGTGACAGAGTAATATCTTATTGCAAAAATAAATTAATTAATTAATAAAATAAAATAAAAATAAAAATGAATTTTTTAAAAAAAAATTATAATAATTGGGAAAGTTTTCAGTCATTATTTCTTTAATTTCTTTTTCAGCCTTATCTTCTTTCTCCCATATTTCTGGGACTGCAGTGACACAAATGTTAGATTTTAACCAGGCACGGTGGCTCATGCCTGTAACCCCAACACTTTGGGTGGCCAAGGCAAAAGGATCACTTGAGCTCAGGAAGTTGAGGCTAGCCTGGACAATACAGCAATACCTCATCTCTACTAAAAGTTAAAAAAAAAAAAATAGCCAGGTGTGGTGGCACATGCATGTACATAGTTCTAATTACTTGAGAGGCAGAGGTAGGAGGGTTTCTTGAGCCCAGGAGGTCAAGGTTGCAGTGAGCTATGATCACACTACTGCACACCAGCCTGGGCAACAGAGCAAGATCCTCTCTCAACAACAACAACAAATTAGATTTATAGTTATTGTCCTAAAGGGCCCTGAGGCTTTTTTTTTTTTTTTCAGTCTATTTTCTCCTTCTTCAGATGGAGTAATTTCAATTGCTTTCCTTCAAATTTACTGATTATTTCCTCCCTCATATTCATTCTGTTAATGAGCCAACCAACTAGGTTTTTAAATTTTGGATAATTATATTTCTGTAGTTACAAAATTTCCATTTGGTTCTTTTTTATATCATTTATTTATTTAATAAAACGATTGTTTTATTTGTTCCAAGCATTTGTTTACAGCTTAATGAAACACTTCTATGATTGCTACTTTGAAATATTTGTCAGATAATCCCAACATCTCAGTGTTAGCACCTGTTGATTACAGTTTTTTAATTTAAGTTGGTACTTCCCTGGTTCTTGTTATAAGTAGTTTGGTTTTGAAACCTGAACACTGGGAGTTTTATGAGACTGTGGGTCTTGTTTAAACCTTACTGGCTTCCTCTGACACCAATAGGAGCAGGTGGGAAGAGCTCCCTCATTAGCACCAGATGGGGGTAGAAGTCCACATTTCCCATTCAGACTATGTTATAACCCACGCAGGGAAGAGTATCCTCAGTATTGCCAGACAGCAGTCAGAGGGGAGGCTTAGCTTCCCACTAGACCTCTGCTGATATCACTGACTGGGAGTAGCAGGAGTGCCTCACTGCTGTCACCACACTGTCCCCACATAGCCTCTACTGACCTCCCCAGGGCCTCTGTACTCCTCAGGATGGCGGCAAAAGCCCTGAGTCTCCACTAGGCCTCCTATAATAAAACCTTTATTTCTGCCAGGTGTGTAGGAAGCACAGCCTTCCCGTGTGGCCTCAGCTGACGCTGGGAAGGCTGATATTGCTGGCTGGCAGAGGTAGAGGTCCAAGCTCTTTACTCTGCCTTCTCTGACACCACTCCATGCAGGGATTGAAGGTCCTGATAAGAGTGGCGGTCTAGGCTCCTCATTTACCTGGGTTGGCCATCGTTTTTTCTGTGGTGTTTGGCAGCAGCAGGAGAGCACTTGTTAACTAAAAGTTTTCTATCTGGTTATACCACCCCTTGTCTGGGCTTTTGTGCAGAGAAAGAAGACTTTTGTTGGGCTCTTTTTGTCTATGTCCATTGCTGTTTCCAGGTTGCTGATTTCTAGAATATAGAAGGCAAAAAAGAAAATCTAGGGAACCCACCGTGACGCTGTTTCGTGTCACATCCTAGACAGTCTGCTTTCTTCTCCCCACCATTCAGAGCCTTCTTATATTTGTTTTACATATAATGCTCAAGGTTGTTAGTTGTACTTAGTGGGAGGAATAGGGAAAACTACAACTACTCCATCTTCCCAGAAGTGGAAGTTCCAACAATTAACTATTTAAGAAATTTATCTGCCATTTATTTTTCTGAAATATTTAAGAACCTTTTAGATTTGCCAATTCCTCTAATTGAAGCAAACGTTTCAGGGAGGCAATCGGTAAAGAAAATCAAGCATCCATCAGCATCATCCCACTGGGAGGAAAGAAGGAGTCCAAAAGAAGGTAAACAATAACAAAAAAATATCTGAAAGAGTAAGTCAAGATGGAGTTGATGGATAAGGGGGAATAAAACTACTCCAATTATCCAGAAGTTACACTAGATGAAAAGCGAGTCTCCAAGATAGAAGCTGAGTATGACAAACAAATGCCGACTACATCAGGTAAACACGGAATGTTTCAGGTACAGAATGCAGATTGTTATTAATTAGAATGAGTACTTGGCAGATTGCATTTTTAGTGACTATATATGGAAGCCATTAAGCCTTAATTGTTGAAAGAAATGGAGAAAAGGAAGAAAGAAAGAGGGATGAGAGAAGGAATGTTTTTGCTATCTTCAATTTGCAGTACTGAACCTAATCATAGATTAGGTTGTGCCTCATGCAGTTCCGACATCAAAAGTGATGTGCAAATGAATATTATGGTGTTTTTAGTCCTGTTGCATGTTTTCCTGGGTCTTAGGTCTCTAAACATGGCTCTTCCTGGCGTCCTTATTACTCTGCCTCACTATTTACTATAGGTAGTGCTTCAGTTCAACAGTGAGGGGTTCCTTCTCCTACAACTTCCCTACTCCACAAACTTAAAAAGTAAGTAATCTCTGACAGCTAAATTCCAAAACAAATATTTAACAGATCAGAACATAATTATGCCAATTTATTATCAAGAGTCAGAATAGCTCTCAGGCTAACAATACCCGATCAGAATTAGAAAGATGCTGGACTATCTTAGATATAATGTGCCAAGAAGAAAGAGAATGATCAGTAATGCAAACATAGTAAACAGCAGGTGAGGAGCAAATTTTGGCCCTGTGTCCTCTGCCCTGTGCACAAGAGAAGATGTTCTATCCCCAGAGAGCAGAAACCTGGTCATGGGGCAGGATGTCCTGTTAAGGGGATGAGCTCATGTGGCTGCCACATCAGACTTCTCTTGCTAAGAGTCCCTGCTCCCTGAGAAGCTCCTCATTGTAATTTGGCTCCCATGAAGATTTGTCTGTGAATAGAGAATAAGCTGGTCAGTGGAGCGAATATCTACTCTGCTTTGAGTTCTTACTGTAAAGTAATAAATTGGTATTTTGTTCTTTAATCATCAGTCCCTGGTAAATTTTGTGTGACTAAGTCCTGTTGCTCAAATACTTCTGAGAACACGAACAATCACATTCCAAGCCTGAAAAGCCAAGGACCGGGGTAAGGCCAACCGGCCTCCTGCATTCCAGAGGAGATCTGCCTAGTGGAGAGCCAGACTTCCTTGGGGATAACTCTGTTATCACTGTTTGTTCGCTTCAAAGTACAAGTAACCTCCATCTCCCTTCAGGTCAGACCCCTGGATGCCTTACACTTACCCACTAGGCACCATCCAGCTGAGACACCAGGTTGCCAGGCTAGACCTTCACCAGGTGCTGCTGCTGGGTCTGTGTCCCAAACTTGGCTTATCCACGTCAGCTACTTTCAGTTCCAAGTGCTGGCCCCTGACCATCGGCCTCCACACACCATGGTCACCTGTACCATGCTTGCGATGTCTCAGGACACAGCACTGGCCAGGAAGCAGGAAACACAATTTTAATAGGTTGAATACTTCTAAGTAAATTTACAACCTCCACAAACATTACAAATCGTTATTATTGCAGACTTTGGATCTGAGGCCCACTGAGAAAAACTTGAAAGCATTCAATACTGTCTCAATATTTCAGTGCATAATGGAACTGAATATGTGGTGAATGTTTACTTTATCAAAATAATTGCAAGCATGACCCATGAATCATGTAAAACAAGTCATAAATCATAGCCTGCCAGTAAGTTTCGTCAAAGCATCAAAACACAATTCAAGATAAAAATTAGCTAATGCTGTTTCACGCTTGAATTCAGCTTCTAAACAGAGAACTGTTTGAGCTCACAGGGACACAGGTAGCTTATTCAATGAATAAATGAGTTTTTGTGTCCAGCAACTGAACCATATCAAATAATGACTGTATAAACCAGGGGGCTTCCCAGAGGTGAGGGTGCTGCCTCTAGAGTTCACCATTATCCCACTTTCTTCCTCCCACTTGTAAGGTAAGGGCCATCCCTCAGGCTCTCAGCAGCTGGCCCTAGCACCTCAGCCTTCTCCCAACTCCGTCCAGATCCAGGGCTCGAGTACTGAGCAATGTCAAAGGGTGAGAAAGAGTCCCCACGTTAGCAGCTACCACCGCACAATACCAGCAGTGGGGCTGGGTTCCTTCCTTCATCCGCTGAAGTCCTCCACCCTGCCTGTTTCCAAATGGGTTCTAAGATGACGGATTAAATGAAAAATACATTCCAGTTCTAAAATGTTATTACTTTTTCACATTCACAGATGTAATGGCATGCTAACCCTGAGAGATATTTCCATTTCAATGGACGAAAACATTTTCCCAATCTTTGGCCAGCCATGCCAGAAAAATTGCACAACTCTCCATGCTTTTGTTGTCTTCCCTACACATTCAAATATCATTTACTTAAACCAGCATGTCTCAATCTGTGTGTCAGAGTCTATGAAGTGTTAGAAAAAGAATCTCAGATTCTAAGAAGTTTGGAAGTGCTCCATGAGATACTTCTAATGCTTAGAGGATCACAGGAAATATTAGTACATTTAGAATCTTAAGGATTCTAAGCAATCTTGTGGTAAAGAACCAATTAGATATTATTTAACCCTGATTATTGATATGTTTACATATGTATGTATGTGCATATGAAATCTCTATTTCCAAAAACTTCATTGAGGTATGATACATACAATAAAATGTACTCATTGTTATGCCACCATTGAATTTGTTTTAACAAATCTATACACCCATGTAACCACTACAACAAAAAATATAGAACATTTCCATCGCTTCCAAAAATTCTCTCATCATTCCCTCTATAAACCCATAACCCCAGTCTAATGATGAGAAGAACATCCCACAAACCCAAATCAAGTCAAGCAACATTGCACACATGACCTGACCAGTATTCTTCAAAACTGTCAAGTCATGAAAAACTAGGAAAGAATGAGAAACTGACTCAGACCACAGGAAGGGAAGGGAACATCACAACTAAACATGGGATCCTGGATTGAACCCTGGAGGAATAAAAAGATATAATGGAAAAATGAGTGAAATCAGAATAAAGGCTGGAGTTTAGTTTAATAGCACTGTCCCTAAGTTGTTCCTCAGTTTTGAGAAATATGTCACAGTAATGCAAGATGATGCCATGCAGGGACAGTGAAAATGGGTGCAGAGCATGAAGAAACTCCCTGCCCACTTGCTATCTCACAGTTTCCAAAGGTCAGGAGTACCAGCAGGTTCAGCTAGATCCCCTGCTCAGGGTCTCTGAGCTGCCATCAAGGTGTCGGTCAGGCTGCATTCCTTCCTGGAACATGGAGACTTCTTCCAAGTTCATGTAAATGTTGGAAGAATTAGTTCCTTGTGGGCTTACAAAGAGGAGTCCAGGTTTTCTGCTGGTTGCTGGTGGAGGCAGCTCTCAGGGTATAGAGGCCCCAAGGTTCCTCTCCATGTGCTCCCTCTCCTAGGTCCCACATAAAGTGCCTGCCCGCCCCCTCCAGAAAAGTGAGACTCTCCCCCAAGACTACTAAGACAGAGTCTTACCTAATGTGACATAATCAGGGGTGTGACAGCTCACAACTTTGCCATATAATCTAATCAAGGGAGTGATGTCCTGTTAGCTACTGATTAGAAGCAAGTCATGGGCCAGGTGCAGTGGCTCACGCCTGTAATCTCAGCATTTTGGGAGGTCAAAGTGGTGGATCACTTGAGTTCAGGAGTTCAAGACCAGTCTGGGCAACATAGTGAGACCCCTGGTCTACAAAAAAAAATACAAATAATAAGCCAGGCATGGTGGCACACCTTGTGGTCCCAGCAACTTGGGAGGCTGAGATGGGAGAATTGCTTGAGCCCAGGAGTTCCAGACTACAGTGAGCTATGATTGCATCATTACACTCCAGCCTGGGAGACAGAGCAAGACCCTGTCTCAAAAATGGGGTGCGGGGAATGGAGTGGAGGGAGTCACAATCCTGCTCACACTCAAAGGAGGCAGGGCAGGTGTATCAGGTGTTACACCAGGTGGCAAAGGTGAGAAGACTCTTATTTTTGTGTGGTGTGTATGGATTTCACCATCCATTTTAGGATGGAATATTAGAGGCACAGAGGCACAAAAGTAATTCAATTACTCAAATTATGTCCCTGAACTTTTTCATCTTCAAGGATCATGCTTGGATTATGTCATGATAATATTAGAGGCACAGAGGCACAAAAATCCATTTCAAGTATATAGATGGTCAATGACAAAGCAAGGGGTAGCCCCTAGGTCTTATAAAAGGAAAAAGTTTATGAAACTATTAGCTTTGCTGCTTATTCTTGGCTTTTTTGTTTTGAATTTTTAAAAATTGTTTTGATGCATGTATTTTCAGTTTGATGAACTTCACTGAATGCCCAATATATTAAACATCCCGTTATGGTGGGCACAAATTAGGAAGTTTATAGAACGAGTATATTATTTTTAAAGAAACTGTATTAGTCCATATTCACACTGCTATAAAGAACTACCTGAGACTGGGTAATTTATAAAGAAATGAGGTTTAATTGACTCACAGTTCCTCAGGCTTAAGAGGAAGCATGACTAGGAGGCCTTGGGAAACTTACAATCATGGTAGAAGCAGAAGGGAAGAAAGCACCTTCTTCACATGGTGGCAGAAGAGACAGCAAGCAAAGGGGAAAGTGCTGCACACTTTCAAAGAACCAGATGTCGAGATAACTCACTCACTGTCACAAGAGCAGCAAGGGAGAAGTCCACCCCCCAAGATCTAATCACCTCCCACCAGGTCCCTCTCCTGACACATGGGGATTACAATTGGAGATGAGATTTGGGTGGGCAGAGTCAAACCATATCAGGAATGAGCACAATAAAACAGTTTGCAATGAAGCTTTTGAAGATTTGGAAACGCATAGATTCAATTTAGTGGGAACGCATATAACTTCCTGTAATGCACATATTCTCATTACTTCTCACACAAATTATGTCCCTGAACCTTTTCATCTTCAAGGATCATGCTTGGATTATGTCATGATAAACAAAATATTCCTCAATTATAAGAGAAAAGTGTCATCTGGCCTATTACAAGTGGCACTAACTCATAATTCAGTCAATTAAAAGACTTTTGCTTAGGGCATATCTATCACAGGACAAAATCATAGTTGTATTGTTCTCAAGGGTAGAAAAGTAGGTTTTTGGTTGTTGTTTTACTTTGTTTAGTTTTGTTTTAAAATGAATGTCATGGATATTTGTGTCAGAAACCCTTGAAGATATTCTATTCTAAAAGAAAAATAAGACTCTGACTTAATCTTAAGAGCACAAGTTTTCATGCAACTTAAAACCCATGTATACTGTAACATAGTATAACAGGCATTTCTAAATGGCAATTAAAACCACTCATTTAAATATTTTTTTTAAAAAACCTTAGCTTCTCCTCTATGCTGCCTAGTCCAAAATAAGAATCACAGGAGAATGCTGAGAATTAGCAAAATAGCTAATTTTAGTTTAAAACATAGTCTTTTATGCTTTGCAGAAAGCGTGCAATTGAAAAACCAAGCACATTATTTTGGAAGCATGTAAAGGAATGAATAGGAAGTGTTGGGTAAATGGTGGGAATTCTTCTAACCCACCTATAAATGCAGGAACAGAAGCAGCTAAACAGAGTCCATTCCGACTTATCCATCCCGCCCGTCTCTAGGAAGGCCACGTGGCATGACAGCTGGTGGGACACGAGCACTGACAGAAGCCACAGAGGGGCCACATCAAACATTTCAAGAACCCATCAGGAATGGTGGGCTCTGTGTGCAGTGTTCAAAATCAGATGAACACTGCACACAGAGCCATGGATTGAGAAGAAGCTACAAGTTAAACCACTGCCCTAAAATCATCCAACTGTGATTGAAACAAAAAAGCCTCAAAATATTAGAGCTATAAGGAACCTTAGATATTCTCAAATAAATGAGTGCATTTACATTTTTTCATGAAACATTTAACCATGTTTGAAAATGGCATATTAGGAAGTATGATTTAAATTGTATTTTTTGTGTGTATGTTTTATTTTAGAATAACATTTTATTAAGCTGTATTTCTAACTTCCAATGCTGTTTATATTTCTAAGATACTTATTGTGTCCATGAATTTAAGATTTTGCAGTATTTCAGGGTTTACTGAAAGCCTTTACTTTTTAAGAGATGATCTGATATTGCTAGTGTATCTGAAATCAGACAGATGACTAGCAACATAAAAGAATGTTACTTTAAAAGCATAAATCTCCTTGCTTTTTATGCTTTTTGGGGCATGTGCAGATGATTTCTCAGGTTCTAAGCACCCCTAGTGCTAACAAACCAATAGTCAGAGCCAAGTCTGATCAGCATTAAGACCTCTACATTCCCGTCTCCCTCATTCTTCCTCTCCTTCATTTTTTCTTTCTTTTTTTTTTAATTCTTTCTCTTTCTTCCTTTCTCTCTTTCTTAAAATAAATAAATAAATAAATAACTTCTAAGAATAAAAAAAAACAAAAAAAAACAGGTAGGCCTCTAATGTGAGTGACTAATCCTCTTACATACTGCTTAAATCAGAGAACTGTTGCACAAGAACTGAAAAAAAAAAAAATATATATATATATATATATATAAAACATACTAAATTTTTAACTATTCTTTTCTCAAATATTAAACAAAGGCTCACTAAATCTAATCACAAGACCAGTCATCAGTGCTTTGTCAAATAGTTTAGGTTCATAAGCTATGATCTTTGGGACATATGTTTAGAAAAAAAAATTAATAATAATGGTTACAGTCTCACTGTGTGTTCTATTGTATGTGTGTGTTTTTAAAATTTCTTTCACCCAATAAGACATTTGGAAAATGCACCCATGTTGTTTTATGTGGCAATATTTTTATAATTTTGGTTACCGAGTATATGACTGTGTTGATTTATCCATTTTGCTGTTAGCACATATTTGGGGTATTTCTATTTTTGCCAATTATTAATAATGCTTCTATAAACATGTTGGTACATGTCTTTTGACTCACATACCTATGAATTTCTGCATTCCTATGTGAAATTCTTCATCTTAGGGTAAATATATATGTGTGTGTGTGTGTGTGTGTGTGTGTGTGTGTGTGTAGTGCATTAGAAGATACTGACAGTTTTCCAAAGTTTATTAAAAAAAAAAAGACCTCTACATTCCCAATGGGCACCCACACACTTTTAAGATGTGCTCTGGCCTGACAGGCTTCCCTTGTTATAAATACTAGAATAAAATGAATCAGATACTCAAGAACACTAACAGAAAATCTAACTGACAATATTCTTTCCTTTCAATCTTAATTCTTATCTGTGTTCTCCCAGGGAAATCTAAACTAACTCCCACGTTCCCTGAGACAGGATCTAGACACACTTGTGAGCTTGAGGCATTTTGGGTGTTGCATGAGCACTGGGAAAATCAGTCATGGTGATCAATGGCTCCCTTGTGTCCTGTATACACGTCATGCCATGTACGTTGTGCATGTTAGCTAATTTAACCCCTACAGTGACCCTACGAGCAGAAGTTCTAAGAGTATGTCCATGGATCCCTGGGGTTCCCCAAGGCACATTAATATTTTTTATTATTTTATTTTAATATTGTATAACTTCTATAATATTTTAATAACATTTCATATGTATTTAAATAATACTGTTTTTAATCATTTTGCTTTTATAATTTGTATAACCTTATTATAATACTACTAAGACATTATTTGCCTTTCTCACTGCACTGAGATTATTTTTAAGTTCTATGAATTCTTTAATTAATTAATTAATTTTTTATTATATTTTAAGTTCTGGGATACATGGGCAGGATGTGCAGATTTGTTACACAGGTATACATATGCCATGGTGGTCTGCAGCACCCATCAACCCGTCATCTACATTAGGTATTTCCCCTAATGATATCCCTCCCCTTGTTCCCCACCCCCTGATGGGCCCCAGAGTGTAATGTTCCCCTCCCTGTGTCCATGCATTCTCATTGCTCAAATCCCACTTATGAGTGAGAACATGTGGTGTTTGATTTTCTGTTCCTGTGTTAGTTTGCTGAGAATGATAGTTTCCAGCTTCATCCATGTCCCTCCAAAGACAAGAGCTCATCCTTATGGCTGCATAGTATTCCATGGTGTATATGTGCCACATTTTCTTTATCCAATCTATCATTGATGGGCATTTGTGTTGGTTTCAAGTTTTTGCTATTGTGAACAATGCTGCAATAAAAACATGTGTGCATGTGTCTTTACAGTAGAACTATTTATAATCCTTTGGGTATATACCCAGGATTGAGATGGCTGGGTCAAACGGTATTTCTGGTTCTAGATCCTTGAAGAATCACCACACTGTCTTCCACAATGGTTGAACTAATTTACATTCCCACCAACAGTGTAAAACTGTTCCTATTCCTCCACATCCTCTCCAGCATCTGTTGTTTCCTGACTTTTTAATGATTGCCATTCTAACTGGCATGAGATGGTATCTCTTTGTGGATTTGATTTGCATTTCTCTAATGACCAGTGATAATGAGCTCTTTTTCATATGTTCATTGGTGGCATAAATGTCTTTTTTTGAGAAGAAGTGTCTGTTCATATCTTTTGCCCACTTTTGATGGGGTTGTTTGTTTATTTTCTTGTATATTTGTTTAAGTTCCTTGTAGATTCTGGATATTAGCCCTTCGTCAGATGGATAAATTGCAAAATTTGTCCCCCATTCTGTAGGTTGCCTGTTCACTCTGATGATAGTTTCTTTTGCTGTGCAGAAGCTCTTAAGTTTAATTAGATCCCATTTGTCAATTTTGGCTTTTGTTGCAATTGCATTTGGTGATTTAGTCATGAAGTATTTGCCTATGCCTGTGTACTAAATGGTACTGCCTACGTTTTCTTCTAGGGTTTTTATGATTTTAGGTCTTACATTTATGCCTTTAATCCATCTTGAGTTAATTTTTGAATAAGTTGTAAGGAAAAGGTACAGTTTCAGTGTTCTGCATATGGCTAACCAGTTTTCCTAACACCATTTATTAAATAGGGAGTCTTCTTCCAATTGCTTGTTTTTGTTATGTTTGTCAAAGATCAGATGGTTTTAGATGTGTGGTGTTATTTCTGAGGCCTCTGTTCTGTTCCATTGGTCTATATATCTGTTTTGGTACCAGTACCATGCTGTTTGGTTACTGTAGTCTTATTTTATAGTTTGAAATCAGGTAGCATGATGCCTCTAGCTTTGTTCTTTTTGTTTAGAATTGTCTTGGCTATATGATCTCTTTTATGGTTCCATATGAAATTTAAGTAGCTTTTCTAATTCTGTGAAGAAAGTCAATGGTGGCTGGATGGTAACAGCACTGAATCTATATAATACATTGGGCAGTATGGCCATTTTCACGTTATTGATTCTTCCTATCCATGAGCATGGAATGTTTTTCCATTTGTTTGTGTCCTCTCTTATTTCCTTGAGCAGTGGTTAATAGTTCTCCTTGAAGAGGTCTTTTACATCCCTTGTAAGTTATGTTCCTACGTATTTTATTCTCTTTAGAGCAGCTGTGAATGGGAGTTCACTCATGATTTAGCTCTCTATTTGTCATGATTGATGTATAGGAATGTTTGTGATTTTTGCACATTAATTTTGTATCCTGAGACTTTGCTGCAGTTGCTTATCAGCTTAAGGAGTTTTTGGACTGAGATGATGGGGTTTTCTAAATATACAATCATGTCGTCTGCAAACAGAGACAATTTGACTTCCTCTCTTCCTATTTGAATACCCTTTATTTCTCTCTCTTGCCTGATTGACCTGGCCAGAACTTCCAGTATTATGTTGAATAACAATGATGAGAGAGGGAATCCTTGTCTTGTGCCAGTTTTCAAAGGGAATGCTTCCAGCTTATGCCCATTCAGTATGATATTAGCTGTGGGTTTGTCATAAATAGCTCTGATTAGCGATATGTTCCATCAATACCTAGTTTGTTGAGTGTTTTTAGCATGAAGGGTGTTGAATTTTATCAAAGGCTTTTTTGCATCCATTGAGATATTCATGTGGTTTTTGTCATTGGTTCTGTTTACTTGATGGATTATTTTTATTGATTTGCACATGTTCATCAGCCTTGCATCCCAGGGATGAAGCCAACTTGATCTTGGTGCACAAGCTTTCTGATGTGCTGCTGGATTCAGTTTGCCACTATCTTATTGAGGATTTTGACATAGATGTTCATCAGGTATATTGGCCTAAAATTTTCTTTTTATGTGTGCGGTTTCTGCCAGGTTTTGGTATCAGGATAATGCTGTCCTCATAAAATCAGTTAGGGAGGAGTCCCTCTTTTTCTATCATTTGAAATCATTTCAGAAGAAATGGTATCAGCCCCTCTTTGTACCTCTGGTAGAATTTGGCTGTGAATCTATCTGGACCTAGGCTTTTTTTGGTTGGTAGGCTATTAATTACTGCCTCAATTTCAGAACTTGCTATTGGTTTATTCAGAGATTCGACTTCTTCCTGGCTGAGTCTTGATAGGGTGTATGTGGCAAGGAATTTATCCATTTCTTATAGATTTTCTAGTTTATTTGCATAGAGGTGTTTATAGTATTCTGTGATGGTCATTTGTATTTCTGTGGGATCAGTGGTGATCTCTCCTTTATCATTTTTTATTGTGTCTATTTGATTCTTCTCTCTTTTATTCTTTATTAGTCTGGCTAGCGGTCTACCTATTCTGTTAATCCTTTCAAAAAACCAGCTCCTGGATTCATGGATTGTTTCAAGGGTTTTTTGTGTCTCTATCTCCTTCAGTTCTGCTCTGATCTTAGTTGTTTCTTGTCTTCTGCTAGCTTTTGAATGTTTGCTCTTGGTTCTCTAGTTCTTTTAATTGTGATGTTAGGGTGTCAGTTTTAATTCTTTCCCACTTTCTCTTGTGGGCATTTAGTGCTATAAATTTCCCTCTACACGCTGCTTTAGCTGTGTCCCAGAGATTCTGGTAAGCTGTGTCTTTGTTCTCATTAGTTTCAAAGAGCATCTTTATATCTGCCTTAATTTCGTTATTTACCCAGTAGTCATTTGGGAGCAAGTTGTTCAGTTTCCATGTAGTTGCACAGTTTTGAGTGAGTTTCTTAATCCTGACTTCTAATTTGATGGCACTGTGGTCTGAGAGACTGTTATGATTTTTGTTCTTTTATATTGGCTGAGGAGTGTTTTACTTTCAATTAAGTGTTCAATTTTAGAATAAGTGCTATGAGGTGCTGAGAAGAACATATATTCTGTTGATTTGGGGTAAAGAGTTCTGTAGATATCTATTAGGTCCACCTGGTCCAGAGGTGAGTTTAAGTCCTGAATATCCTTTTTAATTTTCTGTCTCATTAATCTATCTAATATTGACAGTGAGGTGTTAAAGTCTTCCACTATTATTGTGTGGGAGTCTAAGTCTCTTTGTAGACCTCTAAGAACTTGCTTTACGAATCTGGGTCTTCCTGTATTGGGTGCATATATTTATTTACTTTTTTTTTTTTTTTTTTTTTT
>NW_016107557.1:2842998-2895761 GCF_001604975.1 Cebus imitator | reverse complement strand
ACTGGGATTACAGGCACGCACCACCATGCCCAGCTAATTTTTTGTATTTTTAGTAGAGACGGGGTTTCACCATGTTGACCAGGATGGTCTCGATCTCTTGACCTTGTGATCCACCCACCCCGGCCTCCCAAAGTGCTGGGATTACAGGCTTGAGCCACCGCGCCCGGCCTGGGTGCATATATTTAGTATAGTTAGTTCTTGTTGCATTGATCCCTTTAATATTGTGTAATGCCCTTATTTGTCTTTTTTTGTCTTTGTTATTTTAAAATCTGTTTTATCAGAGACTAGGATTGCAACACATGCTTTTTTTTTTTTTTTTTTTTTTTTTTTTTTGCTTTCTATTGGCTTGGTAAATATTCCTCTATGCATTTATTTTTGAGCCTTTGTGTGTCTTTGCACATGAGACAGGTTTCCTCAATACAGCACACCAGAGTCTTGATTCTTTATCCAATTTGCCCGTCTATGTCTTTTAATTGAGACATTTAGCCCATTTACATTTAAGGTTAATATTGTTATGTGTGAATTTGATCCTGTTATCATGATGCTAGGTGGTTGTTTTGCACATTAGTTAATGCAGTTTCTTCATAGTGTCAATGGTCTTTATATTCTGGTGTTTTTGCAGTGGCTGGTACATTTTTTCCTTTCCATATTTAGTACTTCCTTCAGCAGCTCTTGTAAGGCAAGCCTGGTGATGACAAAATTCCTCAGCATTTGCTTCTCTGGAAAGGATTTTATTTCTCGTTCACTTATGAAGCTTAGTTTGGCTGGATATGAAATTCTGGGTTGAAAATTCTTTTCTTCAAGAGTGTCGAATATTGGCCCCCACTCTATTCTGGCCTGTAGGGTTTCTGCAGAGAGATCCGCTGTTAGTCTGATGGGTTTCTCTTTGTGGGTAACCTGACCTTTCTCTCTGGCTGCCCTTAACATTTTTTCCTTTGTTTCAATATTGGTGAATCTGGCAATTATGTGTCTTGGGGTTGCTCTTCTCAATGAGTATCTTAATGGTGTTCTCTGTATTTCCCAAGTTTGAACGTTGGCCTGTCTTGCTAAGTTGGGGAAGTTCTCCTGGAAAATATCCTAAAGTGCTTCCCAGGTTGATTCCATTCTCCCCATCACTTTCAGGTACACCAATCAATCATAGGTTTAGTCTTTTCACATAGTCCCATATTTCTTGGAGGCTTTGTTCATTCCTTTTCATTCCTTTTCCTCTAATCTTGTCTTCATGCTTTATTTCATTAAGTTGATCTCAATCTCTGATATGCTTTCTTCTGCTTGATTGATTTGACTATTGATACTTGTGTATATTTCACAAAGTTTTCGTGCTGTGTTTTTCAGCTTCATCAGGTCATTTATGTTCTTCTCTAAACTGGTTATTCTAGTTAGCAGTTCCTGTAACCTTTTGTCAAGGTTCTCAGTCTCCTTGCATTGGATTAGAACATGCTCCTTTAGCTCAGAAGAGTTTGTTATTACCCACCTTCTGAAACTTACTTCTGTCACTTTGTCAAACTCATTCTCTGTCCAGTTTTGTTCCCTTGCTGGTGAAGAGTTGTGATCATTTGGAGGAGAAGAAACATTCTGGTTTCTGGAATATTCAGCATTTTTGCACTGTTTTTTTCCTCATCTTCATGGATATATCTACCTTTGATATTTGATGATGATGATCTTTGAATGGGGTTTTTGTGTGGGCATCCTTTTTGTTGATGCTGATGTTATTAGTTTCTGTTTGTTAGTTTTTCTTCTAACAGTCAGGCCTCTCTTCTGCATGTCTGCTGGAGTTTGCTGGAGGTCCACTCCAGATCCTTTTACCTGGCTATCACCAGCAGAGGCTGCAGAACATCAAATTTTGCTATCTGCTCCTTCCTCTGGAAGCTTTATCACTGAGGGACCCCTGCCAGATGCCAGCCAGGGCTCTCCTGTATGAGGTGTCTGTCTACCACTGCTGGAGGTGTCTCCTGGTCAGGAGGCACAGGGGTCAGCTACCCATTTGAGGACACAGTCTGTCCCTTATCAGAGCTCAGTGCTATGCTGGGAGATCTGCTCTCTCCTCAGAGCCAGGAGGCAGGAACTTTTAGGTCTGCTGAAGCTGCACACACAGCCACCCCTTCCCCCAGGTGCTCTGTCCCAGGGAGATGGGAGTTTTATCTATAAACCCCTGACTGTGGCTGCTGCCTTTCTTTCAGAGATGCCCTGCCCAGAGAGGAGGTACCTAGAGAGGCAGTCTGGCTACAGTGGCTTTGCTGTGCTGCAGTGGGTTCTGCCCAGTTCTCCCACAGGCTTTGTTTACACTGTGAGGGGAAAACGGCCTACTTAAGCCTCAGTAATGGTGGACACCCCTCCTCCAACCAAGTTGAAGTGTCCTAGGTCAACTTCAGACTGCTGTGCTGGCAGCAAGAATTTCCAGCCAGGGGATCTTAGCTTGCTGGCCTCTGTGGGGGTGGGACCCACTGAGCAAGACTACAAGGCTCCCTGGCTTCCACCCCTTTCCAGGGGAGTGAGTGGTTCTGTCTTGCTGGGGTTCCAGCTGTCACTCCGGTATGAATAAAAACTGCTGCTGGTTCAGCGTCTGCTCAAACAGCCACCTAGTTTTGAGCTTGAAACCCAGGGCTCTGGTGGTAGAAGTGTTCAGGGGAATCTCCTAATCTGAGAGCTGTAAAAACTGCAGGAAAAGCACAGCATCTGGACCAGATAGCACCTTTCCTCACAACACAGTATCTCACAGCTTCCTTTGGCTAGAGGAGGAAGTTCCCTGACCTCTTGTACTTCCCAGATGAGGCGACACCCCCACCCTGCTTTGGCTCACCCTCTGTGGGCTGCATCCACTGTCAAACCAGTCCCAATGAGATGAACCTATACCTCAGTTGGAAATGCAGAAATCACCTGCTTTCTCTGTTGTTCTCTCTAAGACCTGCAGGTCGGAGCTGTTCCTATTTGGCCATCTTGCCCGGAAACTGTTTGCTGCGCTGACATTTGTACCAATGGTGCACAAGCAATGTTGAAGTAAATTGCTGATGACTTAGCACAAATCAGGGCAGAGATATGAAAGTATATGGGTGGTCATTGGAGTCTTCACTATCAAAGTTTAAAAAGAAGTCAGTTTTATTTAAGAAAGTTTTAATGAAGTGTAACCATTTTTAATTTTATTAAATCTCCACCCTTGAGTACCCATCTTTTTATTATTCTTTGAGATAAATGGGAAGTTTGCAAGAAGCACTTCTGCTGCATGTGGAAGAAAACCATTATCTTAAGAAAAAGCATTTGTACAGTTATCTGAGTTGTGAGCCGACCCAACTTCTACTTTCATGGTATGCCATTTTTATAGTACTTGTGAGAATGACTAACATGTCAATTATGATTATTCAGATTGGTAACTGGAAGCCATTTTCTTGAAAATAAACAAAGTAAGCATGTGACTTTAAGAAAAACAACTATTTGTTTCCAATTAAAAAATAGACCTTTAAAGTAAGAAAAAATTTAAAAATTAAAAAATTGTATCTATCAGGTGAACTTAACATCTTTCCAATCTTTTTTGTTTGTTTTTTGTTTGTTTGTTTGTTTTTGAGATGGAGTTTTCTCTTGTTGTGCAGGCTGGAGTGCAATGGTGTGATCTTGGTTCACTGCAACCTCTGCATTCCAGGTTCAAGCAATTCCCTTGCCTCAGCCTCCCGAGTAGCTGGGATTACAGGCATGCACCACCACGCCTGGCTAATTTTGTATTTTTAGTAGTGACAGGGTTTCTCCACGTTGGTCAGGCTGGTCTCGAACTCCCAATCTCTGGTGATCCACTTGCCTCAACCTCCCAAAGTGCTGGGATTACAGGCGTGAGCCACCACACCCAGCCCATCTTTTCAATCTTAAAGGCTTTTTGATGAGGTCAGTGAAAGCGGTAACAAATGTAGGGATTTAGGTTATCATGGGATAAAATAAATAAATATTTAGAAGATTCACATAGCTCAGGGAATCCATGGAAGATGCTACAAAATCATTCAAAGTGAAAGATCCATTCAAAGTGCAAGACAGACTAATGGATTCGATGTAATCAAATATGAAAAGTCCCTGGTATGGTTTCAAATTATACATTGTAACTAGCCTTTGGGAAACTACAACTTGTGGAATTTTGGTGTATTATCAAAGAAGAATACCCACAACCTGCTTGAAAGCTATTAAAATATTCCTCTCTTTTCCAACTGTGTATCTGTGTGAGGCCAGATTTGCACGATGTACTTTAGCCAAAATGACAAAGCACAAGATTGAATGCAGAGGCAGATACAAATCCAGAAGATGTTTTCTATTACTAAAAAGACATTACTGATAAGAAAGGTAGATTTGGGAAATGTAAAACAATGCCACTGTTCTCACTGACGTATTCTTTGTTTTGGAAAACATAGTTACTTTTCATTAAAAGTTATATTGTTTGTTTTAAATAAACATATTAGAGATATTTTAAAGCTTCTTATTTTTACTTTCTAATACAGTAAATTAATATGGACTTTTTGGGGTCCTCAATAATATTTAAAGGAGTCAACAGGTCCTGCAACCAAAAACATTGAGAACTGCTAGATAAGTACTACAATGGAGCCCCATTTGTCTGTCAAAATCCAAGCTGGTAGCAGAAATGTGGGTTGAAGAAAGTTGAGCAAGTTAGGGAATCATAAATTGATCATATGTTCATATTTTAATCATTTCCTTTAAAGAAAAATATGCAAACATAGATTTCTGCCACTCTTGTGATCTAAGGATAAAGCAATTTCTTTAAGTGTGTGCCTGCCTTTTGGAGTTTTGCAGGGTCTTTCTTGCATAAACTATATCCATAAAGCAATATCTAAGATTCCTAATTTTTTTCTTGAAGAAAGATATTTAAAACATGGTGGAAATCAACCCAACTAAAGGCCTTTTCTAGGTCTTCAGACTATTTTACACTATTTGTTCCAATTTTTAAACTGTAATCTCACTCATAGCTAGTTCAACATACAGTTTTTAACCCATGGCTTATACTCTCTTTTCCAAACATCCAACTTAAACTCCATAAAAGTAGCAACTCTCTACACACATTTTGAGGAGTTACAGGATATGTAAAATATTTTACACTAAATTTCAACAAGCAGACATACATTTGGAAATAAATGCAATGATAACGGTAAGCATACGTTCTTTGGGACGAATTGCTATGGTTGACTTAAAATGCACATTGGTAAAGCATAAAATTTGTAAGAATTTTTAAGAATTTCTTATGATAAGAGAAATTGACCATGTTTACAGATTGGGAAACCTGTAGTTGTGGCTATTCTAAAATTTTATATAGTCTCTTTTATGCATGCATCTTAGGTTTTACTTTAACTTTGACTAACCCAGGTCCACTTCAGAATTGACTGGAGATGCTGATTTACCCAGGGTTCTAAGCTGAGTTGGAAAAACATTCATCTAGTTAATCAAGAGGCAACCCAGTTTTATAAAAGTAGAGACTGAACAGTCAAATAAGTCTAGTTCCTTGAAAAGTAAATTTCTATGTGGCTCCGCTTTTTTGAAATAATAAAGAATCCTTCTTTGTATTTTAAAATGGTTATCTGCTACCTGTCTTCTCTTGTTCTCAACCAAATACCTAAAAGATTTCCATAAGTCTGTGGTTCAGGGATGAAAAAAAGATAATGTGCTTCAAGTAAAATAATAGCTAATTAAAAAAAATTCTAATTAGGTGACTCAAATGGGTTAGCACATTTTATTCTCATATCACAAAACAAAATTACCTCAATCCCCTCAGTCACATAACCTCCCCACTTCCTGAAATGATAGCACTGTTCCAAGAAAGACAAAGGCCGAATGTCCAGGTTTTTCAAAAAGAACAGCATGGCTCCTTTAGAAGATTCTCCCCTTCTAAGTAAGCAGGCTGACTGGAGAAGCTCCTATTGTCTAATCTACTTCCGACACAAATTCCTAAAAAAAAATACCCCTTTTAGAGAATTTTCTTCTAAAGGAAACCTTATGCATAGACAGTAATATAAAAGCTTCAGTGAACAGGTTCAGAAGTTAATCAAAACAAGGTTAGCTCACAGACTTTCTTTCTTGTTAGTTGAGTTGACAAACGCCTTAGACATCTTGAATTCTTTCATGAATGCAATGCTTTACCTCTTGATTTTTTACTCTTTCCAAGATTAAAGTTAGTGATACATTTAATTCAGGATTTAGGCAAACTAAAGGTGAAAGGCAATAACCAAGTAAATTATTTAAAATTAAATTGTGATATTTTCTAGGTAATTTTTAGTTTAGTTCTCACTTCTGTTTCCTTTTGTTTTTTTAATTAAAGCTGAATATCTTTCAGACATCTGAGAAATATGGAACATTATTTGGCATTTTGCAACTTCACACACACTGGAGATAGCACCTTATATTTCTCAAATGATACATTTTGGAATTCTTTTTTAACCTGAGCATATTTGTTGGTGTCCTAATTCTGGTGACATTATTTAGAAGTGACTATGAAGAACATGTTCTGTAGATTGACTAATTGGAGAGAGCCTGCTCTTTGAACTTTACCCATTGAACTGCATAGTAATTACAGTTGCAATTCATAGCATCAAGTTCCAGAAGAGAAGAAAGTCTCTGAACACATATGGGTATCCTCTCACCAATCATAAACTATCACCAAAAGCATAAAATCATGAATTTTAAGACAATAATTGATGCTAAATGTCATCTAACTGAGTCCCAAAAAAATCGGGGCCCAATTTTCTCAGACGAAAAGAAAATTGAGCAGCATTATATACAATTGTTCTTAAAAGAGTGTAATAATTTTTCTTCTGAAAATACAAAGCAAATTGTTTTAAAATAAATGAATAGAGTGTTTCACACTCAGGTTTATAAAGTACAATAGTTTGAATTGTATTTTCAAATATGCTGCCACCTAGAAAATTGATATGTGACCATTTCAACTCCAGCAGCCCAAATGTGGGTTTTAGTGCAGCATTTAAATAATTACAATGGGAACTCTAAGAATGACTTTCAGGCACTCTCAGATAGCTGGAAATGTGAATTTCAGGCTAGAGTGGGGAGAAGTGAGAAGGAAGCAGTCAAGAGAACTGAAGAGGTAATTTTGTCAGATTCACTGCTCAGCACTTTCACAGAAAGCAGCATTTGTTAGTTCCTCTCCTTTCCTGATCCAACATTATCCACCTTTCTCATGCTTACATCAGCAACTAAACACATAACCTCTTAGTGTCCTGTTTGTAATCCATTATTTAAGGATCTTATGCATAATCCATCACTACCATTGCCGCCTTTCTCACAGCACTACTGCATATGCAAGCAGTACTAAACAAGGAACTATATAAGGAATGATGACAAGAAAAAGTTATTCATTTAAGCAGTAAAAAAGGACCTATGTGTATCCATTGGTTGACCATCTGGGGGTGACCCGGGTTGCAAAAAAGTGCATTATTTGAAAGGCAATTTTGCATTGTCAAAAGTGTATAGACAGACAGACATGGATTTACTTGGACTTTTGGCAAATTAATTAACCTCCACCATGCTCAATTTCCTCATTGGTGAAATAGCTATTCTCCTACTCTCCTAGTTAGAATATTGTGAGCATTCAAGAAGACATATGTAAAAATCTGGCACAGGTGCCTAATCCATCCACAGCAGTGACTCAATATCGTAACAGAAACAGTGAGTGTCCATAAGAAAAGCATTTCCTTAGAAATTCTTCTAAGCCTAGAAACAAAACTTGCATTTAAAGAAGGTAAGCTAATGACTTCCCTAGTACAGAGTTTTTCTAATAGTGGTCTGAGTCTGTTAGTTTTCCATATTAAAGATTTCTTGGAGGGAAAAATGCAGTTGAAGACTTACTATGGTCATGTAAGTTTTAGACGTTGTAGGTTAACAAAGACTAGTATTTCCTTACTACATATTTCTTTAAGATGTAATGTGCTAATGAGCATTGAAAATGTCCAAGAGAGTAATATAGTATGAAGCACTCCCCAAAAACCTATTCAATAGCAGAATTGTTTTTAGGGAGTATAGTATGAGACCAGTGCTTTATGGAAAAAAAATACTGAAAATTGATGCTATAAAAATGCAAGTGGTCACAGAAAATTAATTTGACAATGTAAGTGAGAATAAAATAATAAATGTTAGCATGAAACTCAGAATTCTTCTTTGATAATTTTATTGATAATTAGTGACTCTGCAAACCTCTTTCTGACATTTTATCTGTATAGTCTAAGTATATACCTAAAAATTCAAACATCCATTGTGCTGAAGGAGCCATGGGTTATGCTAGTCCTTGTCTCAGAAACTGTTGCCAGCACAGCTTTGGGGCTTGGTGATGCCCCTTAGTTCAGTACTGAGCCACAAAAGCAGAAATCTGATCTCCAAAGAGACCATGCAGGGTGGGCCAGAGCAATGCAAGGTTTCAGTAGAAATGAACTCAATTCCCTTCTGCTCAACTGTGTACAAAACTTTGTTACCTAAGCCCAAAATTTACATTTTCTATATCCAAAGCCTTACAAAGTCATATAAAAACACATCCCTTAGTTTCTGCTTCTAATTCTGTCTCCAACAAAGAAGAAAAGGAAAGTCAAGGGGACCAAATGGGGAACAAACTCTAGGCCACCCTTGACAGAAAAACTATTCCATGTCATGGTTCAGGCAAAATCCAAGACTCTCAAGTCATGCAAACAAGTACTAGGTGAGTCACTGGTCCACAAATTGCACTCATCACCAAATCCCAAAACCCACCTTCTCTTACTAAATTTGAGCAGGTAGTACCAATAATATGAATGGAGAAAGTGGGTTTAGCATGTGCAAAAGCATTAATGGGTGAAGATAGCTCCATAATTGTTACTTAAGGGACACTGTGAGCTGCATCTCCCCCAGAAATATCTCTTATCTTAAAGCTTATGACTGGCAGTCTTTCATTCTTTTAAGTTTTTAACCCTGAGCACAAAATTGCAAATATCCCTTTGAGGGATAGCACATGAACCTGTGTATTTCACATGGAACAAGTACTCATTGAGCAGACACTATAATGCTGGGCACTGTTCCAAATGCTACTGATACAGCAATTAATAAAACAAACTAAAGTCTCTGCCGCCTTAAGAATTTATACTCTACCGTATCATGGCTATCAACAATAGAATGTCTCTGATGTTCTTTTTGATATTACAACCTACTTGGAACCAGGTTAGAATTTGTTTATCAAAGCAAGTTCAAGAGATGATGAACACTGCCCAGGTAGAGCAGGCCAAAACATGGCCATTATGACTTTCAGGAAAGGATGAAGTCTAAGACTCTCGGCACTGAATCCCTAAGGGTTTGTGTGTGTGTGTGTGTGTGTGTGTGTGTGTCTGTGTGTGTGTGTNTGTGTGTGTGTGTGTGTGTGTGTGTGTTTGTGTGTGTGTGTGTGTGTGTGTGTGTGTACATGCACGCATACTCACACACCATGTCTGGCATGGATAATAAAAGTAATCATACAAAGAAAACTGAGGCAAGTTTGCCAACCTCAAGATTTATCCTAGGCCTGCCTCAAACAAAAATGATATAAGAAAGAAGAATAAACTGATACTCACAAAGTTCTACGCCAAAGCAGCATTGCCATCTCTACTGTGAGTCTGATGAGTTTCATTAACTATTTACACAGGTTTTGCTAATTGCAAAGGGCACTTGGGGAATTCTAAGAGGGTACATACTTTTAATGGGAGAATAGAAATTCTGCGTCTGACAACACAGTTTTAAAATAAGCTGGGGAAGCAAAGCGATGCAAAAGAAATGTGGCAGGCCCTTATGGAGTGTCCGCCTGGCTTAAAGAGAGCCCCTGAGCTCGTGCTTGGGCCCATGATCCCGGTCCCAGCACACCTGTCCAAACCAGGGAGGGCACCAGATCCCATATGAAAAAATTAGATTGTAATTCTTGGTAGTTTGTAATTAGAGCTGTACAACCTTAATTTAGTGTATTATAGGCTTAACTAGAATATCTCACTAATTTCCCCAAAAAAACTTATGAGGGATTGCTGTCCCAGTTTTAAAAACATAATATTGAAGATCATAGAATCATCTTCTCCTCTATCCCACAGATGACCTGAAAAGCAACTCATAATAGAAAGGGAAAGAAGTATGAAAGAATATGTAAAGAAACTGTTCATGTACCTGACGGTTTTCCAAATACTGATTTTTATATCATGGGGAAGCTCTAGATTGTGTTTTCTAAAGATGGCTAAACCAGTATCATCTCCCATTCCCTATGCTCTTCTAAGACCTTGCCATTCATTTACCCTTTAAGAGTCCAGTTCACCTCCTTTTGAGTCTGGTTGGGCTTGTGACTCGCTTGTAACCAAGAGAATGTAGCAGAATTAATGCTGTGTGACTTCTAATGCTAGGTCACAAAAGGCAAGTCAACTTCTGCCTTCTCGGCTGAGGCATTTGCCTTTGGAGTTCTGCGCCACTCTATGAAGAGTCTGACCATCTTAGACCACCATATTGTGAGGAGGCCCAACCACATGAAGAGGTCATGTAGATGTTCCAGTGACAGCCCCAAATTAGGGTCTGCTGACAACCAGCATCAACTACAACACACACAGAGATGATGACATCTCCAGGACTCTAGTTCCCAGGTGCCCTCCATATCCCCAGGCTCTGAGTCCTCCAGCGGAGGCCCAGACATTGTGGAGCACATGCAAACGATGCCATCCCTGTCATGTCCTGTCTGAATTCCTCAACCACAGCATTCAGAAGAGTATAAAACGGTCATTCTATGCCACTGCGTTTTGGAGTTGTTTTCCCGGCAACACAAAATGGAACAGAGGCTTAAGTTCACTCTTACCCTAAAATTCCAGGAGATTCTACTGTATCCTATTTTAGTCTTCTCTAGATGTTGAAGATTTCTACCACATTGTGAGGATTTCTATCACTTGCTGTCAAATCACTGAAACTAACATGAAAATTGGCATTCAAAATGGGGTTACAGAGAAAAAATGGATTGGGACCAGCAAGAAGTTACTGTCCTGGAATAGAGAGCCACAATGCACATTTGACTATGGCAGTATGTCTTGTTTCTTGGGAATCCGACGTCTTACTTCATCAGATAGTGAGATTTTAGAGGAATTCATCATTTTAAATGCCTGAATATCGGATTGAGTCATTGATTTTTCATAGCTTTTGGTAACGGTAAAAGACATGGCAAGCCTCAGTCCACACTGCTCAGCGGAAGTCAACAGAAGAGAGAATAGAGGACAGCCCACCGACACAGAGGGCCAGAGCACAGCATCCACTATTAGTTTGGCCAAACTGTGGTGGCCACAGGGTTGTGTGTGTGTGTGTGTGTGTGTGTGTGTGAGAGAGAGAGAGAGAGAGAGAGAGATTGAGATTGTGAACTGATTCAAAAACTGAAGACTACCAGCAACTGGAATGAGGATACATAGGAGGAGCCAGAACTGTTAGCAAGCCCTTCAGAATGTACCTTCTCCATCACCAAGTAAAAATGATGCCTCCCCTTGAAATACTCAATTGGCTGTGATGCAACATTTTGGCAAGACTCCAAAGCAGATTTGAGAAGAAATATACCCTAAAATCCATGCCAATAGTCCAATCCATAATTTCCTGCTCATGCTCTGAGGTCATTAAGGAAAAAAATCATGAAAATAGGTGGAGCCCCAGAATTTCCTCTAAAAATCAGAATACTCACAGGTATGGCTCAGCCCTGGGAGTGTAGCCAGCCAGGAGAGTCACAAAGATGTGTCAACAACATTCCTGACAGATACAGTTCCCAAAAATGAAACTGGCAGACAGCTGACCATGGTTTTACATGAATGGTTGTGCAAGAAAAATCCCTCAAACTAACAGCCCCCGAAATGTTTAAGCATAGGTATAAACAATGTTGGTAAGGGGAAGCTGAGAGCGACTAATACCTCCCTGTCCCACCTCCACAGAGAAAACCTCCCAGATGCTCTGGAAGAACAGTGGCCAAGCAAAATTCTCCCAGAGGGGAGAGTCTGCCACAGTCCTTCTGGCTGGCCAGGTAATTTACTTTGTTACCAAATAGATTAATCAGCAAATTAACATTTATGAGAGTTGTCAGTCGTTTCATGTACTTCATCGTCCCTGTAGAAGCCTCCAGTCTCAAGCAATATGTGACATGATCTTGGTGATTTGTTCAACCTTCCTCCTTTATTAATTTTTTTTTTTTTTTTGAGATTGAGTTTCACTCTTGTCACCCAGGCTGGCGTGCCATGGAGCTATCTCAGCTCACTGCAACCTCCGCCTCCTGGATTCAAGCGATTCTCCTGCCTCAGCCTACTGAGTAGTTGGGACTACAGGCACCTGTCACCATGCCCAGCTAATTTTTCCATTTTTAGTAGAGACTGGGTTTCACCATGTTGGCCAGGCTGGTCTCGAACCCCTGACCTTGGGTGATCCACCTACCTCGGCCTCCCAAACTGCTGGGAATACAGGTGTGAGTCACTGGGCCAGGCCTATTAATTTAATTTTATTTTTTTGAGACAGGATCTCATTCCATCACCCAGGCTAGGGTGCAGTGGCACAGTCACAGCTCACTGCAGCCTTAAATTCTTGAGTTTAAGAGACCCTCTCACCTCAGCCTCCAGAGTAACTGTGACTACAGGTGCATCCCACCATCCTCAGTTAATTTTTTTCTTTTTTAGTGAAGATGGGGTCTTACTATATTGCCCAGGCTGGTCTCAAACTCCTGGCCTAAAGTGATCCTCCCATCTCAGCCTCTCAAAGTGCTAGGATTACAGATGTGAGCCATTGCACCCACTGTTTTTCTCATTTTGAAAATGTGAAAAATTAAAACAGAAATAGTGGGAAATGGTCTCACCCAGAGGTGACAGGCTCCAAGGACAGTGGTTTCAAAAAGTCCTCTCCAGATGAGACTATTTTTTTTTTTTTTTTGAGACGGAGTTTTGCTCTTGTTACCCAGGCTGGAGTGCAATGGTGCGATCTCGGCTCACCGCAACCTCCGCCTCCTGGGTTCAGGCAATTCTCCTGCCTCAGCCTCCTGAGTAGCTGGGATTACAGGAAGGTGCCACCATGCCCAGCTGATTTTTTGTATTTTTAGTAGAGATGGTGTTTCACCATGTTGACCAGGATGGTCTCGATCTCTTGACCTCGTGATCCACCCACCTCGGCCTCCCAAAGTGCTGGGATTACAGGCGTGAGCCACCGCACCCGGCCCCAGATGAGACTTTTGTCTCCTCGTTGCGGGGGCAGTGAGTGTGTCTGCAGTTGTGCTTTTATCCTATTAGGTGGGATTCCTTTTGCTGTGTGGGATGACAGGTATGTGGCATTGAGAGATAGATGGTGACAGTGTCTTAGGTACAGTTCCCTGGAGCAGAATCTGAGAAGGGGATGTTTGTGCAAGATATGTATTAATGGAGTGAGCTCACAAGAAACTTGTAGGGGTTGGTGGGGGCCATATTGGGAAAGGGGGAAGAAAAGTGAAAAAGGATGTGGTCTCCGATGCACTTGGGCGTCAGCCTAATCCCATGGGGCCTCTGGGGAATAAACTGTATCACAGAGTCTGCTCAGTCTTGAGGCATGAATTCAGGGGTTTTTGTTTTTTTTCTTTTTTACACATCAGGCAGTCAGTTATTGCCCCAGGACTATAGGAGAGGATACCAAGAACCCAGTTCCCTTCAATGCAGAGGGACTTCCCTATCTCCTGGGGACACTGATTTTATTTTTCAGCCACCTCCCTAAGGTGTTGGGGCCTGCAGAATGAACCAGAGGCAGATCAGGTAGACAATGGTGATGTCACAATGAGAAGTGAGAAATAATGGAAGCAGCTCCCTTCCCCACAGCAGCCATCCAGAGAGGCTTGCAGGTCTCAGCTATCAGTAACAGACCCTGGGATATCCAGGGCATCAGCACATAGAACCGGTAAAAGGGTCTTCCCTCATAGTGACACATGTCATAGCTTCAGATTTATACAAACAAAAGCTGAGCAAGTCATGAAAAGCGTCTCTGTTATTTTCAACAATATAATCACAGGGGAACTGTATTGATTTCCTTGTAAGTATTTACATTTTTCTCTCTCATTTAAAATGTCCTATCAGGGTTTTGTTATCTCTTTTAAATTTTTAGAATAGCATTTCCCGAACTCTACTAAAGTGACAGATTTCCATATCCATCTATTCCCCCAACATCAGGCATGTGCAGGGTACTGGGAGAGGCAACAGGGATGGAGGTCCCATCTCAGGGGACTTCGCAGTGTGATGGGGATGCTCAACCTGCCCCTGTTCCTTGCACCATACTCCATCCCGTTCTTGGCTCTTCCAGTCATCCATGCTCCTGTCTTCCCTGCAGGAAGCCTGGTAATATCTCCCAGGGACACTAGCTTGACTTTTCAGCCACCTGCCCAAGATAGATGAGACCAGGGGCCAGATGATGTGGACAATGATGATGTTATAAAAAGAAGTAAGGACTAAGGCAGGCGACTTAGTCGGAAAGGTGATGTGCTGGGTTCTAAAGAAAGTAAGAAACACCAGGCCAGGCTGTGCTTTGCCTCTTGGCCTCTCTATTTTCCTTCCTGTCTTTTTTGAGCCACAGTGAATCTCTGAGCCTCAGTTTTGGCAGAAGGAAGTACCAGAGGGAGCTGAGTTCTTGAATATTATGTGTGATCATGTAATAACTACAATCAGAAGAGAAACATGTAGAGTCCTGGAAAAAGAGAAATTTGTATTTGTGGACACCTGCTGGAAGCTAGGCACTTTCAAATAATTCCTGTCACCTAACTCAAGTATCATTACTTAAGTATTACTTAACTTAAGTATTATGCAGGTAAATTGGTTAGAAAAGTGGCATGACTTACATGAGGCAACATAACAGCTGGAATTTAAACGTAAGGCTGCCTGATTCCAAATTCATACTCTTCTATTACAAGGCCCTACCCTCTTCTCTGGGCTGCACCGACATCAGATATACAAGGGAGGAGGCCATGTAGAACAAGAGCCCCCTTTACACACCAACCTAGTCAGGTGATGACTGAAAACAAAAAGGAATCAGGCTGAAAAATTCGTCTCTGAGGACCCAGAGTAATAAAATCCCAGGATAAGGAAGGCCTTTAGCAGATATATGGCCTGCTGTCCGATTCAGTCTGGAAAACACCTCCGCGGCATCCCCGCAGAGAGTCACCTGTCTCTGCGTGAGGATTTCCAGTGGAAGGGGAGCCACTTCCCCAGGAGGCCCTGATCCTAATGTCAGAAGGTGCTTTCTTAGGTTGAATCAAAATCTGTCTCCCTGTGTCTTCTCATTGCTTCCTGTTCTTTTCTCTGGAGCAACACAATGTAAATAAGTTTATTTTCTTTTGTGCATGTCAGAATTTCATATTCAAAGGCCATCATCAGCTCTCTTGTTAGAAGGAGTCCAGGCTAAAAACCCTCTTTTCTCTCAATGATCCTAGCTATGATACAGTTTTCTGACCTTGAATATCCTGGAGCCCAAGACTATTTCAATATGTCACAAATATCTCTAATAATATCTTGTGATTATGACTTGGATAAAAGATAAACACTATTTCCATAATGATGAATATAAAACTTTTGAGATTTTTTTTTTAATTTTCAGAGTTGACATTTTGAACTATTTACCTTCCTAAATCTATAAATATCCTCTTTAGAACTCCTAATTTCTTTCCTAATTTCTGCATCCTACTCTTAAGCAGGATCAACCTCACAAATGCATTGCTCATCAAGCTGTGATACCAAACTGCACAGGAAAAGCTTTATCTTCAAGAACTCTAGCTGTCCTCCCAGCCCTAACTCTTTGATTTACATTGTTGTTTTTAAGTCTCATTTTCCAGGCATTTGGTAAGTCAGTAGAGAACTGGGCCACTTTCCAAAGTCCTGCCTAAGAAGTTAATATCAAATAAAATTTTTTTCAGTGAAGCAATTGATCTGCAGCCGTTGCCTGTTTGGGCTTCCCAGCCACAGCTCCAGACAAATCATGGAAATGCCTTATGCCATTTAAACATCTCTCTTCCAGCAAAAGAATCTGGATTGCTTTGTCAGAAAACGTAAAAAGGAGACATGTCCAAATTATAACTCATCTCTCTACCTTCAGCCTTATTAACTATTTTAAGTATAGTAACAACTACTCACCAATTGCCTCAAGTCTCATCTTCTCAATGCTATTTCGGTCACTCATTTTTTAAAGATTATTTTATAGAGCAGCAGACAGGTCCTAGGCCAACTCCTATTCTCTCCATGGCTGTCCATATACTCTTTTCGGGCTGTGCCTTTCACCCTTCCAGCTGCTGGACTGTCAGCCGCTGAAACCTCCTCCAGGGACTGCCCTCAGCTAACAAAAGCCATGTCACCCAAACTTGTGTTCCATGTCCAGAGACATCTCCTTTCCAATGACTAGACAGGGGCTGGGGACATTTAGAGGCCTGGGCCACTTGTCTCAAGGCTGGACAACTCTGAAGAGCCAACCCGGCCCCAGAGCACCTCGCAGAATTGGCTGAAGCCACTGTTGCAATTCATCAAGATTCAAATATTAATACTTCCTGGCCCAATCCAATCTTCCAATCTTCTCACCTCTGACAGATGTTGTTCCTCAGCCTCAGTGGGAAATAGTGTTATTTCCCATTAGACCAGCTATCTGCATGTAAATATCAGAGTCGGTTTCATATATATATACACATGATAGAAGAAGGAAAGACATCCAAATTTGTAGGTGACCAAGATTTAACACATATAGCTGCCTCTTGTGGTCGGTGGGAGATTTGTTCCAAGAACCCCTTCAAATACCAAAAGCTATGGATGCTCAAGTCTCTGATATAAAGTGGTGTAGTATTTGCATATAACCTATGCACATCCTCCCATGTACTAATTCAGAAGACCACAAAAAGCCTGTGTTCTCTTTAATATTCACTTTATTCTTCATTTTAAAGTCTTTGCCTCAAAATCCTACAGGGTTACCCATCACCGCCAAATTAGAGTATGTGAGATTCTTTGGAAGAACCATTCATATTACAAATTTATGTTCAAGTTTCAGTCACTGAGGGATTATTTGTGGCGGTGATCTTACAATTATCAGTTATTTATTATCTTTAATATCACTTTATTGGCTTAACTGGTAGTCTTTCTTTAGGACTTGTACCCTATCATTTCTAGATTATCTAAAATACTTAATGCCATGTAAATGTTAGCAAAGAGTTGTTATGCCGTATTGTTTAGAGAATAATTACAAGGAAAGAAGTCTGTACATGTTCAGTACAGATATAATCATCCCTTTTTTTCCAAATATGTTTGATCCACAGTTGGTTGAATATGTGAATGTAAAACCCACAAGTATAGAGGGCCAACCAGATGTTATACATAATTTGACACATATTTGTTATATATACAATATATAATCTAAAACGAAATAATTATTTGTTGCTCCAGATATCCTCAAAATGCACCCCCAAAACTTATAAAATTTGTAGGAATTTATTGTTTATAGTGAACATTTATCAAATTAACTGAATCATCAATTGTTACACTTTTTCATTTAAAAAATACAAAGCAGGTATTGGATTTAATATCTTAATGAACTATTTAGTTTATAATGAAGACCTTCTTGGCATTGCATGCTCAACCTATGGAGATTATTTGGAGAGTTATGAGCTTTTCAGGAGATATTCATAACTTATTATATATATAGAATGGGTTACAATGGATTTTACCCTTGAAGATAACATTTATGACTTTATTTTCAGTAGTGTAATAAAATAAGGACAAGGTAGAAGTAAGGAGGTTTGGTTTCACTCCTGTCTGTGCCCCTAAATTGTTCTGCAAACTTTTCTGGGTCACTCTGCTTCCTGGCCTCAGTTCCCTATCTGTGGAATGAAGAAGGTGACCTTGATGTACTTCCAAATCTAACATTCTAAAACTGAAAGATGACATCCCTAGTCCTTTTACATAATTGTTATAACTATTAAAGAATAATAGTGCAGAATAGGAAACTTATAAAAACCCTGCTTCTACAGACGAACTATGGAAATACCTCCTCAGTGACATTTTAAAACCAATCTGCACTTTACTAAGAAGACAGTACTTTGCACTCTCTGCAGGCACAGCAACTAACAGCATGTCTGCCACATAGCACCAGCTGAATTCTTTCTTGATAAATGAGTACACGATTGTTATGTGAATGCATGTTTCCATTCCTCCTCATTATCCCACAACAGCTCCAAAGAAAATACAATAAATTCTATCCGCGAATGAGCCCATCTCTCAGATGTTTTACCTTAGTCTATTTCCTAATCTATCTCACAAAAATGATATCCTTGTGGAAAATATTTCAATAGATAAATAATATCCAACTGTGATCTAAATATTTCATTAAGCCAGTATGTAGTTTAAACTGTTGAGCTGCTGATTAGAGCAATCTTTTTAACTTGTTTTGGAGTGAAAGTGCTTTCAAAATGCTTCTATAAGAATTGGAGGGCTGAAAACATACGGACTATGTGGTGAAATCCAGTTCTTGTTCTTGGACTTAGCTGAGGACAGTTTTTAAAGGGATTTAATGTTTGACATTTCGGTAAGTTCAGCATAAATACGGATGGTTGGGGCCCATCTTACACCCAAGGGTGTTCCTGCACATCTTTTAATGCCTTCACTTTGAAGCTGACCTGATTTCTCGCTGGCCTTGTGAGATGGGCTTTGCTGTCTCCACAGTCTCAGTTTTGAGTCCCAGCTCTACTACTGATTGGATATATTTTGTCATCTATAAATTGTGGATAACCATAGATGATTATTATATGAGGTAATATCAATAAAATTCTTAGCATGGTATTTAACATATATTAATGGTTTTTATCAATATGTTTGCACAACTTATGATTACGGTAAAACACATCATTAAATCGTTGGAATTATTTTCTAATCTGTGAAATAACTTTAGATGATTACTAAAACCTCCAATTTTGAAATTTTATGTCTATATCCTCTTTTTTATTAACTGATATAACAACAAGTAGATTTTTTTTGTCTGAGATGTAATTATTTTCACTGTATTTTCAAATATTCAACTGGAAAGACCACGGAGAAGTATTGCCCAAGAACGCTGAATCCCAAAAGCTGTGAGCCAAAAAATACTATGGAGATAAATATCTTGTAGTTGAACACTCACTAAAGAAATTGTAGCATATTAGCATACTTAAAACACTATAGAGAAGTAGAGAAGCTAAAAATTAACTGCTTCATGTGTGAATTCTATTGCTACTTGGAAATGCACCTAAGAAACATTACATGAAAACAGCAAAATATCAAGGACTCTGAACCACTACTGTCCACAGAGAGCTGCCATGCCAAGTGTAGTTTATGCATCTCCACAGCTGCAGTGTTGCCTACAGCCCCACAAGGTGCTTCATGCTTGGTGCCAACTGTAAATAGCAATGTCTTCAATCACACACCTATGAAAGCAAGGCGACTAAGAGTTCAGACCCCTTAGGGCTAAAGGCCTGGCTTATACCATCGGTCAAATCACTCACCAGCTGAAATGTTGGTTACTGGTGAAGAATCATGGATGGACAGTAAGAAAGAAAATGATAAATATTAATTAGGATCCCAGGACCAGCTGCATGAGGGGAGCTTGTAGCTTGCCTTACAGACCCCCTTTCAATCTTTACAAGAGACTGCAAATGACCATCACCACTTTCTGGGAAAAAATAAGGTCATCTTGTTCTCTGGCCATTTAGTTTGTAAAGAACAGAGACGTGCCATGTTGCTCAAATCAATTCTCCGAATGTGGTACTCAAATAGCAGCACATTTTCTTACTGGATCTGTCTTCTGGATGATAATCTTCCCCCATTAAATAAACTTATTATAGACTGAAGTATGAATTAAGGTACACTTTTTAGATCCTAAGTAAAAGTGAAGGAGCTTGCTGCCTGAAGCTCCAGCCAGGATCTCCAGAGCTCCAAGGCTCCCCATCTGAGCTATCAGACTGTGGAGCACTTAAATTGGAAATTTTGAGAAGCACAGCCTTAGGTGTTGGAGGTTTATGATTATGAAGAAAGAAAACTCAGTGGACATCTCTGAAGCTACACAGCTAGGCCTAGTGGAGAAATGAAATAGGCTCTGTACTGTCTGAGCACTGCACAGCTCATGGCCTCTCCTCATCTTACTGGGACATGAGCACCCTTCATCAGCAGATGCCCACGACTGCCTCTCCACTGATGCCATTATTCCCATGATACAGCTTCTCTGTCTCTGCCCTCTTCTCCATGCACGTCTTTCCCTTCTCCCTCTTATGATACAACCCCTTTGTTTTACTGATTGAGTCTTACAACACATCCCCTTTGGTTTTACCAGTTGACACATCCGACATTTTTTCAATGTAAAACATTGAAAAAATTGGGTAAAATGTGTCCCTGCCCTTGGATTTAACATTAATTTCTGAATTAAGAAAAGAATTCTGAAAAGAATTCTGAAAAGAATCTTTTATGACATTGAAAAAATGTCAGCTGTGTCAACTGATAACTACTCAATATGCAACCTCACCACAGAACGGCTGAAGCACCTTGCGAACAAACTGCATCTCATGCTCAACCACTATTGGTTAATGTCCCAAGCTAAGACAGTCAGTTTGGGTAAATGTACCTGGCCTTTGTGAGTATACAGCTTGTCTTGAGAAAAGACACTTGGCTTGCATAAGATTCCCAAAGGTTCCCATGACATGCAGACGTGTCACCAGCATTGCTCTAGTGAAGACTTCTTGAGTGAAGAGAGAGGCTTGTAACACCAGCTGCCATCTACATGCACAGTGCACCAGGCACTGTGCTGAAAACTTTACAGCCGTGATCTCATTTAATTTCTCTTAAACATTGAAGTTGTGGTTGTGTCCTATTACATTTTATATCATAAATATCATGTCAAAAAATAGACTATTACATTTTTCCTGTGCAAAATATGTGTTATACATATTCCAGTACAAAAACTTTTAACAGCTTCCATAGCATCCTCAGATTTCAATATAATTTTTAATTAAATACTCCCTTCTGAGTGAGACTCAGAAGAAATTTAATGTTTCTTTCATCATACTCTGAGTCAGCTTAAATCACTATATTTCTCATTATTCCACTCCCACAGAAAAATATAAAGTAATCAAAATTGCCTAATTATTTCTCCCATTGAGGAATGATTTTCAAAGTTTCTATTCTTCTAGAATTCAGAGTTTTCAGTATTCAGAAGTATTTACCCTTTTGATGTAAAATTTGTCCCCTTCAATATTTTTTTGTAAGTGAGCACAAAATGCAACAATAGTAGAGTTAATTGATTTTGATAGACCCAACAAAAGTCATCAGCAAACATTTAGTGACTTTCCATTGAAGACAATTCCATCAATGTGTTGTTTCCAAACATCTTTAAAATACCCAGTGATCCCTCCAGGAAAATCTCTTATGAGACATAAAAACTACTGGCACGGAGGATAATTGAGTTTTACTTCTATCAATGAGCATTATCTAATGTTCCTTAGAGGTTTTATGAAACCAGGGAATCATCCATTCCATCTGTGTTTATTCCTGAAAATTGTGGCCTTAGTGTTATAGAGACCATGATTACACAGAGAAGGCCACAGGGGAGCAAACATAACCTCACCCTGTGAGGGAGAGCCACAGCTCACTGCCACATACACAGAGGATTAAAAGGCAAGTGAGGAGAAAAAAATACTGTGATTTTTAAAAAACGTACAAAAATTAGCTCATCCAATGATGAAGACAGGACAGCAAATGCCAAATTAGCTTAATTGATCAGGCAAAATTAAATATTCACCTTGATGAACATAATTATTACAATTTGAAAACTGCAAATGACCTCAGGAAAAAAATAAATTATTAGAACAGCCTCGTTCCCAATTGAAAAAAAAAAAACAAAAAAACAAGCAGAGTTACCCCCAGTATAACGCAGAACTGGTGATATGGTTTGTCTGTGTCCCAACCCAAATCTCACATTGAATTGTTACTACAAATCCCCACGAGTCAAGGAGGACCAGGGGGAGGCAATTGAATCATGGGGGTGGTTTCCCCGATACTGTTCTTGCGGTAGTGAATAAGTCTCACAAGATCTGATGGCTTTATAAATTGTGTCCCCTGCACAAGCTCTCTTGCCTGCAGCCATATAAGATGTGCCTTTGCTTTTCCCCTTACCTTCCACCATGACTGTGAGGCCTCTCCAGTCATATTGAACTGGGAATCCATGAAACCTCTTTCCTTTATAAACTACCCAATCTTGGGTATGCTACATACCCAATCTTGGGTATATAGCAGCATGAGAACAGACTAATACAGCTGGCAATATAATGGATGAGGCTCCCACTTCCACCTTTCCGCCTTCACGAGGCAGAACACACAGCACTAGCACTTTTATAGATTCTGGCAATTATACCCTAGCCCCATAGCTTTAGAAATGCAAGAGCTGCACCTCCGATCAGCTAGTCTGCTTTTGAGTTTTGGCTGCAAAGACTAACACTCAGGGCTTCTGACTACTTTTCTTTTCCCCCACATGTAAACTTGCTACTTTCTTCCCCACCTCACTCTTTGTCCGGAAAGCTACAAACCTTTCCAGAAATATCCATATGGCATATCTCTGAAATCAGCCAGCCAGAGGTCCATATGTAACTATGCTTTAATCTCATGATTAGTGCCTGAAAACTACTGTTATATTCTGCATTGGGTAAAATGTGCCCCTGCCCTTGGATTTCACATTAATTTCTGAAGTTAATCTTTCTGAAGTTACTGAGAATCTCCGTGTTGCTAAATCCAATGGAATCTGTTCCCTCCTCATCTTACTGGACCATCGGTAACTTTTGGCACCATTGACTATTATTTTCTCTCCTTGAAATAGAAATACCACCTTCCTTTGGTTTCCAGGAAACTGTATTCTCCTGGTTTTCCTCCTGCATCTTCATTGCTGGCTCATCCTCCTCCACCCAGTCATTAAATATTGCGATTTCTCAAAGTTCATTTATAGTTCATTCCTTCCATACTCTATCAATACCCATGGCCATACAGAGACGCCCAAACTCCTTTGTCCAATCTTGATTGCTCTTCTGTGATCCAGAGCTATATAGCTAGATGGATGTCTTTCTAGAGGTCTCTATTGGACTGTCAGAAAGACACGCTTCAACGTTATATGCTTCTAAATTCATAACATTTCCAACAATAACAACCTTAGTCTGTTTCCAGTGGTCTTTCTCAGAGTGAGTAAAACCACCATCCAACCATTTGGAGATGCTTAAACACTGGCAGTCAATCCAGTCTTCGTCCTTCTCTCACTGTGTGTAAATGGTTCCTCTCTCAGTCAAGGGAGATTTCCCTTCCTAGGCGTTCCTGTCTCCATCCTCACCACCACCCTCATCCTGGAAACCATGTCTGCCCATGCTGCAACCTCTCAACTTGTTTCCATACACCTGGCCTGTCCATCTGCGTTTTTTTTTCACATAGTGGACAGAAAGTTCTTTACAAAATGCAAATCTGATTATATCACCCTCTGCCTAAAACCCTTCCGCAGCTTACCCCAACTCTGGGTATAAAGCCTACAGGCTCTTCATGGTCTTCTCCTGCTTAAGTCATTTACTCCATCTGTACCCGACCCCTCCCCCACCCCAAAATGTCCAAGCACCAGCGACATCCAGTGCTTTCAACTCGTCAGACACCCCATTCCTTTCCCCACCTCCACCACCTCCACCAGGCCCTGAAGACATTTTCCTTCTACTCAGCTGAAATATGACCCCCTCCAGAAAGGCTTTCCTGAGTGTCCTATCCAGCTCAGCCCCTCACCGTGCTTCCCAGCTCTTGGCCTCTGCTGGCAGCACTGGCCACTGCTGGGCTTCTGCAGTTGCTCTATGAGTATGTGACTGTATGTTCCTAGGCTCCACTTCCTGGGGCTTAGGAACCACTTCAGGTTTTATTGTTTTCTGTACAAATCACAGTGTGTAGCCAGGGCCTGACACATAGCAGACACCTGATAAATATTCACTGACTAAATATCAGTCAATGATTTCCCCCTTTTTATGTAGGGTGAGGGATAGCGTGTTCTTGAGTTATCGATCAAGTAGATTCCCTCTTTTCCCCTGCCTGGTCCTCAACTAGCCTGACTTCACCAATTTCATTCATTACTTATCTTTTAGAAGAGACAACTTGCCTCCTAGAGATAGACAAGAGGGCGGCTTACTCCGCCTACTTATGAGTCATGCAAGAAACATTTTTCTAGGGAAGGTACTGAAACCCCGAACCAAAATCTGTTTATGGATTTCATCAATTTCATATCTTTCAAATGCCTCATGAGAATGGACAAGTGGAAGTAAACTACAGCTATTTTTGTGACTCACCAAAAATAGAGGTCACAGCTGTGCCCCAGGGCAGTCCTGCCCAATGCTACTTGCTTTCAACCTCACATGAGTCACCCTGTGTGGCTGGAAAAAGCAAAGTCTTGACAGAGATTCCATTTTTTTTTGTCCAAATGACTAATAAAAGGTCACCTCGTCATATTTTAGCCTTAGCAACAGGCAATAAATTTGTAAGTGTATTGTTGAATTAAGTTCCTGCTCTTAAATTTAAAAGGATAGATTTGTCACCTTAAAAAAAAGATTTTAATATTAAAACAGTAATTCTCTTTATCCTCTGAAAAGATTCCTGGCAAACTATCTTTGCCAAGACCACAACTAGAGGTCTGGTGGCATTCATGTATTTTCCAAAGGTGAGCAGGTCACGGGTCAAAAGTTCTTCACTATAGACAAAGGGATGGTATATTTACTATTGCTTATACAAATACTTGCATTTAAACTGGTTGACCTTTAAATATTTGACCCCAAGAAGAGGGCATCTTTTCTTTATGAGGCTAAAAGTTTTAAAATATAGAAAAATCAAATGAAGAAAACAGAAATTTTCAAAGATTGGGAGGGATCCAGATCTAACCACAGTGAAATCGCTCAACACAGTGGACAGCTAAAAAAGCATGCTATACAAATAATTTTTTAAATTCATTATTACTATCATTCCCATATTTGAAGTTTGTCCATAAATGCAAACCACAAATGTAGAACATTGCATCAAATAGATGTTCTTCATAGCCTAAGAAAGTAGGGTTGGGGATGTCTCCTCATTATCAAGATTTAATTTTACAGGTTTTACATTTTTAAATTTGTTTGTATCCATTTCACCAATGAGGAAATAGACATCCAGAGAAGTTATTAATTTGTTTAGCAGTTCCCAGAGTACGAAGAGTATAAAAAGCTGAGCAGGCACGTGGTACTTGGGAGTGTGGACTCTAAAGACACATTGCATGTGTTCACATCCTGACTCCATCACCCCCGGGTAACTGTGGGCAAGTCCAATGGCCACTCTATGTCTTGGCTTCTTTGGCTATAAAACGCAGATGAGAATACTGAGCTCATATCATCACTTTACATTCTAAGTGAGATAATGCATAGAGAGCACTCAAAACAGTGTCTGGTGCATAGTAAGCTCTTAAAAGCTTTAGCTGTGTATAAAAATCACCTGGAAAGCTCACTAAAGATTAAGATATCTAAGAACCTCCTCCAAAGATCCTGATTCACTAGATCTGGGCAAGAACTTAGGAATCTGCATTTTAATAAACACTGACAGTGAGTTGGAAAACCATTATTAGTGCAGCCAGATGTACCTAATTCCAAAGTTAATGTTGACTCTACAGGAAGCAAATCCTTCAGTCCCTTTCCATTTTGTATTGCTATTCCTATGATTTTCCAAAGGGGCCGGGTGTTACTTCAATCTCACACCTTCCTAAGTAACATCTCGTCTACATTGCTTTGAAAATCATCACTTTTTTGCCTCTTAGACACTCTTTTAAGTTACAGTATTTTCCATGTTGTTGTTCTTCATTTTTAGAGTCCCATGACTAATAAGTCTTCATTTTTAGAAGGCCACGACCAGGCCTTCATGTCCTTCCACTGCATAGCATCAAGGACTTAACTCGTGTCCTCTCTAGGCTATAACCCGGTCTCCAAAGCCAAGCCCGTGTGATCAGAAACAGCTGAGTGTTCAGGGGTAGCTGTGTTTCCAGGCCAGCCCTAATTTGGTTTTCTTGTTTTCACCCCCAAACCACGAGGCCTGCAAGCCCCACATATCAAACAATTCGTTTGTGGAATTGGCTGTTACTACAGGGAGATAACTGAGCTGCCTCCTGAAACATGAGGTTCTTAAACCAATTGGGTATCATATATACCCAGTGCTTTCTGGAAAAGTAAAGTGTACAACTCTATTTTCACCATGTTGGTTTGGAAAATAGACCTCAGAAACCAAAAGCAAACACTCAACATTCCAATCCAGCTCCATCGTCTTCCATGATAGGAGCAGTGAAGTCACATTTGATTGGGGTTTTAGTTGCTCTCCAGGAATGATGAACTCAGCTTGATAACAGATGTTCTAAGAAGCAAACAAAAGCTACCAAGCAAATAATTTTTTCTGGTATCACTGCAGCTTTTCCAAAATGACCAAGTGATCTGACAATAGAAGGAATAGAGTGATTCCGTATTGCAAGCCAGATACTTCCTTTGAATGAAGCTCTTTGAAGCACTAATTAGTTCAATAAACAGTCTTTTTCAAAATTCTTAATAAATTTAAAAACAAAGAAACACTATGGAAGATGTCAGAACAGCAAACAGACTCAAATGTGCTGTAGATGGGATAACTGGAAAATAAGAATTCATTCATCTTTTCTCGAATTTCTAACAAATTCAATTGCGTTTACATATTGGAAGACTTGTACTTTTTTCTATCAGTAAAAATACTCCAAATGTTTCATGATCTCCTGCTCAAAGAACCTAGAGTATGCTCAAGTACTTTGTGTTAAACAGTTGAATGGTGAAGTTTTTTCTCTATCATTTCAGTAAATCCAGCCATTACACCTGCTCACAGGTTGAAGAGAGAAATCAATGTGAGGCTTGTTTCCCAAGGGCCCTTCCCCTCCTCACTCGTTAAACTCAACAGCTGTGCTGGGCGCGGTGGCTCACACCTGTAATCCCAGCACTTTGGGAGGCCGAGGCAGGCAAATCATGAGGTCAGGAGATCAAGACCATCCTGGCTAACACAGTGAAACCCCATCTCTACTAAAAATACAACAGATTAGCCGATCATGTTGGCATGTACCTGTAGTCCCAGCTACTCAGGAGACTGAGGCAGGAGAATCACCTGGACCCAGGAGGTGGAGGTTGCAGTGAGCCGAGATCGTGCCACTGCATTCCAGCCTGGGCGACAGAGCTAGACTCCATCTCAAAAAAAAAAAAAAAAAAAAAAAAAAAAAAAACCAATAGCTGAGGGATCATCATCCTGTGCTGAGCCATTCTATCAAAGAAAGAATGGAAAGTTATTAAAAAGTGGTAAATATGAAGGTTAGGAAGATATGTAAACAAGGATACATAAGATAATGGGAAATGAGGAAAAGCAGAATAAGAAAACGAATACTTGGCCGGGCACGGTGGCTCAAGCCTGTTAATCCCAGCACTTTGGGAGGCCGAGGCGGGTGGATCACGAGGTCAAGAGATCGAGACCATCCTGGTCAACATGGTGAAACCCCGTCTCTACTAAAAATACAAAAAATTAGCTGGGCATGGTGGCACGTGCCTGTAATCCCAGCTACTCAGGAGGCTGAGGCAGGAGAATTGCCTGAACCCTGGAGGCGGAGGTTGCGGGAGCCGAGATCACGCCATTGCACTCCAGCCTGGGTAACATGAGCGAAACTCCGTCTCAAAAAAAAAAAAAAAAAAAAAAAAAGAAAACGAATACTTACTGATTAAAACTATGTTAAAAGCCATACAGCCTGCACAATTACTGTCAAGAGACCACAGTTTGTTCTTAAGCTGTTGGTTAGAATATGATCTGCAGCCAAAAAGAAAAAAAATTAACACAAACACACACACATAGATAGATAACACAAACACACACACATAGATAGATAGATAGATAGATAGATAGATAGATAGATAGATAGATAGATAGATGATAGATAGATGAACCGTTGGTTCATTCTTAGGAATCTGACCAGTAAAAGCAAGAGTATCCGTATATATAGATATAATGATAAATAAACACACATACCAAATATACATATACATATTATATATCACATTCCTTTTTTTTTTTGAGACAGAGTCTCACTGTTTCACCCAGGATGGAGTGCAATGGCACAGCTCACTGCAACCTCCACCCCCACCCCGAGTTCGAGCAATTCTCCTGCCTCAGCCTCCCGAGTAGCTGGGATTTCAGGCACACACCACCACACTTGCTAATTTTTGTAGTTTTAGTAGAGACAGGGTTTCACCATGTTGGCCAGGATGGTCTCCATCTTTTGACCTCATGATCCTGGGCATGCCAAAGTGCTGGGATTACAGGCATGAGCCACCGCACCCAGCCTATATAATACATTCCCATTTTCCATAAGGAAAGTGCCAAAGAACACATACATGGCTGTTACTTCGAGGTGGGATTGGGGGCAGAGAGTGTTAATTAACCTTTGTCACAGCCTTCAGTGGTACAAAAACCTGCCACTCCGGGTCCTCTCATTTGAAGACACCCACTGCCTGAGGAGAAAGAAAAGCTGCTTATTGTGGATCTGAGGCTGATTTCCCAGCTCCCAGGAACACCCTTCCCACAGCCTGTTCCCCAGACCTAGGCTTGTCTCCTCATGTCTGGTCCCAAGTCAAAACCAGCTGTTCTTATTTTAGAAGACAGTACTACTATTTCCCTTGCCTCATATTATCAGTGATCTAGGTTGTCTGATGCTCCTCGGGGGACAGCCACCAAACCACCAAAGGGCAGCTCACAAGCAAAATTCTTTCATGATGCTTCACCATGTTTTTCTCTTTTTTGAGATAAGATTTCACTCTGTCGCCCAGGCTGGAATGCAGTAGGGCAGTCACAGCTCACTGCAGCCTCAGACTCCTAGGCTGACAGGATCCTGGCACCTCAGCCTCCTGAGTAGCTGGAACTACAGGTGTGCACCACCATACCCAGCTAATTTTTTGATTTTTTTGCAGAAACGGGGTCTCCCTATGTTGCTCAGGCTGGTCTTGAGCTCCTGGCCTCAAGGCATTCTCTTACCTTGGCCTCCCAAAATGCTAGGATTACAGGTGTGAGTCATGGCACCTGGCCCCTCACCATTTTTGCTGACTGAATCACTTGACTAACCTAACTATAGCTTGCTGTTGAAGATGCTGGCAACCTAGTAGACAATAATACATCAAGATGCAATGATGCTCCATAGTAATGTAATACCTTCCATCCAGCCAAAGTAAAAGTGTCAAGTAAATGCTAATGTCTCTGCCAACCACAGACAGGGTTTGCAGGAGCAATGGCTATAGGGACACTAAGATTTCACCCTCCAGAAGACAGTATCTTCCTGTGTCATGGCTAGATCACCAGCTACCCACAGATAGCCTGAACTCCAATTGTCTTCCTGCACATGTGCCTTTAAAACTTTTACTGGCATTATTGCTTTTTTACTTCTGGTAATTGCTTTAAAAGAACAAAGCTCTTTGTTTAAGGGGGGCCCAGGGATCTCATAATTGCCACGAGGCACATGAGATGTTCCTAGACTTTCTAAACGGTTTCTCTTTTAACATTAAATATTAAGTTCCTAATGTTTGGCCAAAATGTAGATGCTCCCTGGGGAGGAGGTGATGATATCAGGAAGATCAGATTGTATAGACTGGTAAGAGATCCCTCCCACATTGCTGACTTCAGAACCACAAAAAGCGCACCTGAGGAGGGGTGCCGGCCACCCTGCACCCATGCAACCACCATGTCTTGTCAGAAACAGGGCACACTCTGGCCCCAGCTGCACCAGGGGCTTCAGGCTCATTAATACTATTTCTGTATTAAAATAAGGGATGATGTATCTGTTCACCTGCAATGAATCACATCAAGTCAATTCTTAAATGAGTGTTTCCAGAATCTTTAGGGGCTCCAATCCAGCCTGTGCAGGTGCTCACTGACTTAAAACCCTTCTTTTCCCATGTATATATTTCCCCAGAATTTTTCAGCTGTAACTAACAGTAATTTCAGTGACATTAAATACTGTTACAGGAACTTTTGAAATGCAGAGGAGCCTTTGGAATAAAGCCTTGCGCATGAGGGGCAGACCCCTGCATCCAACCACCACCTGACTCTGTGTGAACCAGGAGCTGTTAGGTGACCCCATTGGCTTGAGTGGATGACCCAGGATTGCACAAGGGTAGACTGGGGGAAAACATGGCCTTTCCCTTTCCTGGGGAAGACAAGTTTTTAAAATGACAATGTCCTATTTTCACAGAATGTCTGTGCTATGGTAAAGGTCATCTGCCTACAATTTAATGATACAGACCTCAAACTTATAAACATGAGGGACTTCTGCCTCTAGGTTAACTGGTTTCCCATGGTACAGGACACAGTACCCACAGTCCAGGAGGCGGAGCTTCTGAGATACCTAGAAACAGCTTAGAGGCAAAATGGCAAAACAAAGCAGCACCAACAAATAAAACCAAGCTTCTCAAACTGGCTCTCACCTGGGCCTAACTAATTATGCACCACTTGAATAACTATATCAAGTTCCCTCGAGTCTGCTTTTACTTTAAAATGCTGTTGTAGGATTGAGTCATCCATTCCTTATCTTGTCCAATGTATTGTTCATATCTTGTAATCAATTTGTGACTAAAAGTAGTGACATGCCATTTACAATGCCAGAAATCAAATTTTATATTAGTTAGAGTCAGGTTTGGCTCTAAAAAATAAATAATAATGAATGTGATAACTTGGATGAAATGGCCAAATCTGTTAAGAAATGAGAACTACCAAAATTCACTAAAGAAAAAATTTGTAACCTTGTATAGTCCTCTATCTATTTGAAAGCAGGAATTACAGTTCAAAACCTTCATACAAAGGCTACCAAATATTTAAGAAAGAAATAATACCAACTATACACAAATTTTTCAATAAAATTAAAGAGGGGGGGAGACTTCCTAACTAATTCTGTGAGGCCAGCATTAATTTGATCTCAAAACCAGACAAAGATCTTATACTTAAAGAAAATACAGACCAATATTTCAGATGAGTATAGATTTAAAATTATGAACAAAATGTCAGCAAATCAAGTCCCAAAGTACATAAATATATCATGATCAAGTACGGTTTATTTCAAGAGTACAAGGCTGTTTTAACATTCAAAATCTATCAATATAATTCATTATAACAAAATAATAAAATAATTCACAGAAAAAACATATTATTATGTCTATAGATTTAGAAAAAGAATTTGAAAAAATCCAAAGTGTTATTGATAAAACGCTCATTAAATTAGAAATAAAACTTTCTTAACCTAATAAAGGGTATTTTTAAAAAGTATATCTAACATAATTCTTTTTTTTCAGATGGAGTCTTGCTCTAAATTAGAAATAAAACTTTCTTAACCTGATAAAGGGTATTTATTTTAAAACCTTATATCCAACATAATTCTTTTTTCTTTTTTTTTGAGATGGAGTCTTGCTCTGTCACCCAGGCTGGAGTGTTGTGATGCAGTCTTAGCTCACTGCAACCTTCGCCTCCTGGGTTCAAACAATTCTACTGCCTCAGCCTCCAGAGGAGCTGGGATTACAGGCACCTGCCACCACGCCTGGTTACTTTTTTTGTGTTTTTAGTAGTGACGGAGTTTCACCATACTGACCAGGCTGGTCTCGAACTCCTGTCCTTGTGATTTGCCCTCCTCAGCCTCCCAAAGTACTGGGATTACAGGCATGAACTACCGTGCAAGGCCAAACATAATCCTTAAATGTAATAAGAATGTCAGTTTATGGTTAAAGACTGTATGGCTTCCAAATAAGATCAGGAACAGGGCAAAGATATCCATTTTCACCACTCGTATCCAACTCTGTACTAGAATTTCTAACCTGTACAAACAAGCAAGACAAAGAAATAAAATGTGTCTAGATTGAAAAGGGAAAACATTCTTTATTCACAGAAAACATGATTGTCTATGTAAAAATCCTATGGAATCTCAAAAAAATAAAAGTCATGAGAACAAATAGGGGAGCTTACCAATGTTGCTGAATGTAAGTTATATAAAATCAGTTGTATTTCTACGCGTTAACTAACAATGAGAAATTTAAACTTTTTAAGAAATCACATTTACAATAGAATCAGAAAAAAATTACTTTGAAATAAATCTGTGAAAAAATGTAAAATACCTATACACTGAAAACTAGAAAATATTGCTGAGAGAAAATTAAAGGAGGCCTACATAAATGGGGACATATACTACTGTATCTTCATAGATCAAAAGATTCAGTATCGCTAAGGTGTCAGTCCTCTCTACACTGACCTACAGATTCCAAACAATCTGAATCAAAACTCCAGCAGGCATTTCTGTAGAAATTAACAAGCTGATTCAAAAATTCATGTGGAATGCAAACAACCTATAGAAGCTAATTCCAATAACTTTGAAAAAGAATATATTGAGAGGACTTACATTACCTGATATCAAGACTTATTACAAAGCTACAGTAACCAAGAGAGTCTTGAATTTGAGTATTGATTGACATAAAGACAAACAGAACAGAACGGAGTCTCAGAATAAACCCATTTGTGCTGGTCAATTTATTTTCCACAAAGTTGCAGTCAAGTCAGTGGAGAAAGAATGGTGTCTTCAACAAATAATGCTGAAACAATTGGACTTTATTATGAATTTTAAAGAGTTGTAATTCATAATTCACACCGTACACAAAAATTAGTCAAAAAGGATCATAAACTTAAATGCAAACATTAAACTATAAAACCTTCAGAAGAAAACAAGGGGAAATCTGTAATCTGGGAGCAAGACAACAATTTCTTACCAACCACAACAAAAGCCTAGGAGAAATATAGTCAACTGGATTTTGTCAAAATTAAGAGCTCTCAAAAGACATTTCTAAAGGAATGAAAAGATAAGCCATAGACTAAGAGAAATTATTTGAAAATAACTTTTCTGATAAAAGATCTACCAAATGTATTCAGAACATTTAAAGAACTCTCAAAATTCTGTAGGGAAAAGCAACCCTAATTTTTAAAAATGGCAGAAGATCTTAACACAGAGATCATCAAAAAATATATATGCAGAAGGCAAACAAGCATGTGAAAAGATATTCAACATCAATATTTATTAGGAAAATGTAAATTAAAACCTCAATGAGATCCCACTATACACATTTGACAATAACTAAAATCAAAAAGACTGATCACCTCAAGCATTGATGAGGATTTACAACAATTGAGACCTCATGGACTGCTGGTGGAAATTGGCAATGTTACAGTCACCTTAGAAAAGAGTTTGGAGGTTGGGCATGGTGGCTCACACCTGTAATCCCAGCACTTTGGAGGCTGAGGTGAGAGGATCGCTTGAGCGCAGGAATTTGAGACCAATCTGGACAACATTGGGAGACCCCGTCTCTAAAAAAAATAAAATAAAAAAATTCATTAGCCAGGCATGTTGGTACATGCCTGTAGGCCAAGCTACTCAGGAGGCTGAGGTGTGAGGATTGATGGAGCCTGGGAGGCTGAGGCTACAGTGAGCCAAGATTGCACCACTGCACTCCAGCCTGGGCAACAGAGTGGGACCCTGCCTTATAAAAGAAAGAGAAGAGCTTGATAATTTCTTAAAAAGTGTTAAACTTGTACCTGCTATATCACACGATCATTTCACTCCTAGGTTTCATCCAAGATAAACAAAGCATATGCCCACACAAAGACATATACGTGAATATACATAGCAACTTTACTTAGAACAGCCAAAAACTAGGAACCATCCACATGTCCATCAAAAAGTTAATGGATAATGGAATTCCACTCAGCAATAAAAAAGAATGAACTATTATTGAAACACTCAATGAGAGGTTTGAATCTCAGAATAATTATGCTGAGTGAAAGAAGCCATATCTCTCCCAAAAAAGTACATCTTGTATGATTTCATTTATATTAATGTCTAGAACATTCCAGCTACTATATAGTGACAAGAAGCACACCAACAGCTGCTGTGTGGGGAGACAGGGAGGTAAGGGAGATGGGTGAGCAAGGGGCATGAGGAAACTTCTGAGAGTGGTGGAAATGTTCATTACCTTGATTGTGGTGATCGCTTCTTGAGTGTATACATTTATCAAAAAAGTATACATTTAACAAACTAACTTCAAATATGTGTAGTTAGTTTGTATGTCAGTACACCTCAATAAAGCTATTTTAAGTCACCTTGTTAATGAGGGCTTCTCTGAATAACCCCCTCACTTAAAATTACAACATTGCCCACCTACCCCACCTGTCTCTTCCTTAATTTTTCTCCATAGATTTTATCATTTTCCAGTATAATGTATGTTACTTACTAATTTTGTTTATATCTGTCTCCTCCTGCCCATGCCATTGAACTGTGAGCTTCCTGAGGGTAGGATTGTTTTCTGTTTTCTTGCACAATGTGTTCCTAGCAATTAGAAGAGAATCTCAGTGAAGGAATGAATGATGAAGGCTTCTTTGCCTCTCTAGCTTCCCATGAGCTCTCTCAGATCCTCTTCTTTTTTATAACACAGACTGAGTTCTCATGCCTAAACACATAAGATAATAGAAAGAAAGCAGGAAATATGCATGTATTCTATTCATGATTCCCTATTAATTATGGGAGTCATTTAGCCTTTCTGGGTTTCAATTTCCTCATTTATAGAAAGAGAAATAGATGATCTCTGTGATCTAAATGTTTGTTATGTATAATGTGCACTTCTCAAAATTAACCTACAGATCCATTAAAAGTGGGAGACTTAGTAATTTTTAGTATACACATGTACACAGTAGATTTATATGAGCTGACTTGGAAAAATACACATGTCAAAAAATAAGTAAAAAGAGATGCTGTCAAACGATATGCATAGTATGACCCAACATACTGAAATACTATAAAACTAGATCTACCCATGTATGTCCAGTGGGACACAGAGGCCCGGGGAACAGGTGGGGTGATGGCTGCTCAACTGCCAGCTGTGGTTACTTTTGGGATCAGAGGGAAGGAAAAGGGAGTTTCACTTTTTACTTTGCATGCTTCAAAACAAGAGCAGTGAAGCTATTATAAAAGAGATATTTTTTGTATTTATGCTTTTTTCCAAATTGTGTATATACATAAAACTATTTTTTAAAAGCATTTTTAATTAAAACTCTTACTCCTGACCTCAAATATCCACATCTACTTGGAAAACCTCTCTAACTTCGACTGCAGAATGAAAGGCTGTTATCATTATTTCCCTGGGCCTGCAAATCACACTGAAACTAATAGTGTTCCAAATCTGTGCCAAGCTCACTGCTGAGCTGCATTTAGCACGTTCCCTAAAGTGCCCTTACTCTATAGTAAAGCTAAGTTTCCTCATCCCGAAGAAAAGATATAACTTCTGCACTAAAGTGGACAAGACAGAGAGCAAAAGAGAATCACTGAAGAAGAAAAGAATGGAAAAGGTCCTGATCTGTGATCTTGAGAGCAAAGATTTCCCATTTTTTATGATTCAGCGGTAACTATCAATGTCCATCCTAGATCTACCAGGGACTGAATAGCAATTGTGTTGCCAAAACCAAATAGCAGAGTAACGGAATGGCCAACAGCCTGAGGCAGCCCCAGCCAGGCTCAGCTTGACTAAGGGAGCTGCAACATTACAAATGCATCTTGGGGCAAGTCCACGGCAAAATGGTTTTCCCTTATCTTACCAGTTTTCCCTTGCCAGGAAAGGAACCAGGCTTGCAAAACTTAGCATATCACATAACCTTCAGGGGCTGGCACAGAAACACATTCTCCCAGCACATTGTTAAAAGCAGAACACTCTCTCCATCTTTATTACACAGCAGTGTGGCTGATTTTATTTCACAAAGGAAGAACAGATTGTGGAAACAACCAAGTCCACGTGTTTTTCTCAGGCGCGTTTGGTTTCACTTAGATAATTTTTAGCTTGGTGCATCCTCCCTTTCTAACTGGCCTTTATTTTTTTTCTAAAGGAAATGAGAAAATAATATATTACACTCCTAAAATCCCAGACAGTTCCACCATGAAAATTTAGCACAATACCAACTTTCCTCACAATGGGATTGTTCTTGAAGGAGGTTCATGACTATCACACAAGCTTCTAATTTCTAAGGAGGCCGCCTCCCTTCTGTCCTACGGAATGGCACTTGCTTTCCCCAGTTTCCAGGGCTGCAGCTGCACCATCTGGAAACAGAGTGTGCAAGTATGAGAGGCACTGATCCAAAAGGTTTGTTTAATATTCCAAATCTGTGTCAAAGTCACTGCTGAGCTGCATCTAGCACATTCCCTAATAGGCCCTTACTTTACAGTAAAGTTTCCTCATCCTGCAGAAAAGATATAATTTCTGCACTAAAATGGACAAGACAGATAAAAAGAGAGCCACTGGAGAAGAGAAGAATGGGAAGGGTCCTGATCTATGATCTCAATAGCAAAGATTTACCATTTTTTATGATTCAGTGGTAACTGTCAATGTCCATCCTAGCTCTGCCAGGAGCCGAATAGCAATTGTGTTGCCATAACAAAATAATCCAACTTTTCAAGGGTTATGTTTCCAGTGGCAGTCCCGAGATACAGCATTAATTTCAGTCCAATCTAACAGCAACAAGGGGAGGGATGTTTAGAACACTAGACCTTTGTTACATGCATACGACTTGTTAAGAAGTCACCCTTCCACAAGAGGTGAAAGCAAATGCCTTCATTTATGCAACAGCATCATTAGTCACATAGCATTCCCAAAGCCAAATACCACTCATGTTGATTTGAAGCATCTTAAATATCGCCATACAATTTGGATACAAATTGTTTATAATCTATATGTCTAAACAAAAAAATAAATTAGCACTCTTTCTCCAGTCCTCTCTAGACATCAGTTATCTGGATATCTCGAATTGCCTCCTTTTTCTAATTCATTCAGTCCTGCAACAAAAAATTAGAATAACCTTTCAAGCTGTAAAAAAGAACCAATACTGTAATAGGTATTATTTGTGTCAATGAGTTTACGCTTACAGTTACATCTTATGGTATCTAAGAGATCATACTGAAAAAAAAGAAAAAAAAAAAAAGATGTCTCTGAAAGATGAGTAAAAGCACAGGGAGTTTAATAAACAAAGTTTGTTTTACCACTTCCGAAATGAGACCAGCAAATATTTATTGAACTACTATGTACTTAGAGAGTATGTATTAGTTGTTTGTGTCCTTAAGAAAGAGTTCTGGCACCATTTAATAATATTTGTTGTATTAGACTTCATTTTCTCTAACACATTTTGTGAATGCAAGCATTGATTGGTAAATAAAGAGACATGTTTATTACCTCTGACTTTCTAAATATATTTTTATTTTTTTCCCACATTTCATCTACCAGTTGCAATCATCTCATATACATCTTTAATCATTCCTTAGTCCTAACACTCAAATTTCCACTTCAATGGAGCCTTGTCTGCCAAAAAATATTCTATCACCTTTTTTATTCAGATTTTTTTTTGTCTTTGAAAGCTGGTATATAAACTTGTATGAGAAAAAAGTTCTTCCTTCACATGAGAATGATTACAAACCCTCAGCACCCACCGACAGGATGAAGGAAACAACAGGACTCACCTTAAGTGGAGACAGAAAATTAATTTATTTAGAATGTGCCAACCCTTTATCATTTGGCTAACCTATAGCCTCTCAAGATTTGTTTCCCTTGGACTAAAGAGCTCTCTAAAGAAAAATAGCACCAAGAAAATTATCTCAAGAGGCAGAACTTTCAAACAGCAATGGGAGGCTTTCCAAGAGATGTTTTGGACTTTGATCTGCAGCAGACCTACCAAGCAACATCGCTCCCTCCTAACCAAGGAAGCCACCAATACCTAGCTAATGACTACCATCTGCCCACATACTTGTAAATGCTTTGCCTCCTGAGGAGGAAGAGCTGGAGGAAGCCCCACTATAAGATGGAAATTAGAGAGTCTTAGTACACAGGGGGCGGGGAGTCAAGACTGAGCAGAGCAGAGACAGCACACAGCCTGGATGGCCAGGCCCGAATTCTCACCTTCATCAAGCCGGGGCTCTCTGAGTGACTTAAAAGGCCCCATCTATAAAACAAGACTGCATGAAATGATGCCGAAGGCTCTTCCTTCTCTAAAATTGTGCATCTTGAATTGTTCTAGATTCTGATCTTGGTATATCTTTTAATGAACATGAAAAGATGCCTGTGTCTGATGTAATGTCTGAATCAACAATTACAAAAATGTTAGAATTTTATGAGCAACCTAGGAAAATCCTAACACAGAGTAAAATAAAACCATGCCTTCACAGTTTTTAAAATGACAATAAATAAAAGCTGAATTAACAAATAGATCACTAAAAGTGAGACTTAACTTATTTGGGGTATCTGGAGCATCCGATGGGATCCAGGTGATCTGGGCAAAAGCAGGCCAGAGCCCCTTTCCTAAAACACTCACAATCTACAAGGGAAGACAGGTAGACATGGCCATCCCTCAGAGGATTCATGAAATGAAATTGGTTCCTGGCACTGTCCTCAGCACTGTAAAGGAACAAGATTGTTGATGTCCCTGCTCATAAGGATGTTAAGCTCTGCCCAGGGAAAACAAGAGGAAGTAAAGGAAACAATTATTGAATGCTGGTTTAAAGTAGCCACTGTAAGCCCTGATTGAGTTCCTGGGAAGTGTCATCCGCCTAGCACAGCCCTGAAGGACTTATGAAGGGACAGGGAAGGAGCTGGGCAACTCATGTGCTAGACTAAAGGCACCAAACAGGGGAAGAGGAAATGTGGCTGAGACATCAGAGTAGGAATAAACACAAACCCTTGAAGAACAGAAAAAAAACAGCCCAATACACTCAAGGACTCTGGGAACCGAGAGGATTAATGTTCAGGAGGAAAAGATGGAGCTGATTATGGATGCTCTGAAAACCACCTGGGAACTATGAGACAGAGCATTGAAAGGAAAGTCAGAGTGCAGAACACTGAAAACGGCATACCATTTACCACCTCTTCAGAGGGTGCACAGGACTATGTGTGCGTGTGCAGGAGAATATCAGAAAGACACACAGCAAACTCCTTGTCATGGCTGTCTTAGAAGTGGGGTCATGGGAATCAGATGGGAGGCAGAGATTAATGTTTTAATGACTGCATTTTTTTTTAACTATTTGAAGGACAAGAAGGAGAGAGAAAGAAAACAAAAAAAAAGAAGGGGCTGGGTGTGGTGGCTCACTCCTGTATTCCCAGCACTTTGGAAGGCTGAAGTGGGTGGATGACTTGAGGCCAGGAGTTTGAGACCAAGAAGAAGAAAGAAGGAAGAAGGAAAGGAGAAGGAGGAGGAGAAGGAGAAGGAGAAGAAAGAAGAAGACGAGGAAGAAGAAGAGGAGGAGGAAGAAGAAGAGAGAGGAGGAGGGGGGAAGAAGGAGGAGAAGGGAGAAGAGAACTGGGCAAAGGAGTGTAGATTTGAAACAAGAGGCTACTGACTTTCTTCTTCCATTTCATGGGAAATAACTGGAGATTGATCGATCAACTGGAAGGTTGATCAGAGAGCTCTAGAAATGGGTAAAGAAATGTGATAAAAACAGGGAAAACAAAGAAAATTTGGGTTGACTGAATAGAGGAGGTAAAAATAGACAAAGTCTTTTATTTTCATATAGGAGAAATGAAGAGGTCTTACACTATTGGTGCCCAAAGAAACTGTAATCTATCCAAAAAAAGAATTTTTCAAGAAAAGGGAAACAATAATATTGACATTTTTAACAAAATAAATTATTGTTTTGCTGCCTTTCCAGTTTTTTAGGCCACATAACTTAAAACTCCAAAGAAAAAGAAGGAAGATTATTGAAATACCATCTATAAAGCAGGTTTCACTTCTTGGAAGAAAACATATGCATGTAAAAGTTATTGCCGTAGTTCACGCAGCCGTTATCATTTTCAGACACAACCCTCCATCCATCTGCGTGATGCTGGAAGGACTCATGGAATAGCAAGACATGAAGTGGTTCAGCAGACCACCAACAGCAGGTCTGTCTTGTCCATTCCTCAACAAATGCTGAAGTGCCTCAGCTGCAGCCCGGTGCTCAGGTTCCAGCCCAGGCTGACTTCGCTGAAGCATGCTGCGCTCAGCAAAGACACCAGCAAGGATCCTGTCATGTGACCACACAGCAACACTGAAGGAGGGAAGATCTAATTCATCTGCAACACTTGGCCCCCCATTTTAATCACTGAGACATCCAAATAAAATCGTTAGGTATCTAATTGGTGACACTGGAAGTTCAGACAACAGACATCCTAGGACGTCCAGGCTGCAGCAGGGCCATGACAGGAGAACTTCCCAGCCCATGCCTGAGCCCCAGACTCCCAGGCTGGGTGCCAGTGATTGTCTTCAAAGCTGGAGGCCAGCTGAGAGGAAAAGTGGCCAGTTGAGCCGTTTGATTAAGTGTTAGTTGGAGAATTTTCCACGAACATACATTTTGCAATGCAGTTAAGGAAGGAGGGAAAAAAGTGTCTCTTTTGCAAATATTCTATGGGGAAAACAGCCTTTGGATGAAGAAGCCCCTCCCCACAGGCTCACCCCAATACACAAAACCTGAGCATCTACAGATGTACAGGAGGCAGGAGCTCTGGTCTGTGCCAGATTGTGGCTCTGTTTTCCTGCCCTGGGAGAAGGCTGTCTGCATAAGACATCTCATTCGGCAATCTATTAGGACTTCAGAGGCTTTTAGAGGTGACAAGAGCCCAAATAAGGATTTAAGAGAGTTAAAAACAGATGTCTGTCTCTTTTATTCCTGGCTCTGTGTCTTTATTGTGAGAAGATTGCTTCATTGGCCATTTTTCTGTAGAGTTAATCTTCCTTTAGAGCAATTTAAAGCTATGGCCAAAGGAGTCTCTCACCTATTTTTATAAATAAAGTTTTATTAGAACATAGACAGCATTCTTACATTTGTGCATCACCCATGGCCACTTCCATGCTACATCGACAGAGGTGAATTATTATGGCAGAGACTGTGTGACCTGCTAAGCTTAAGACATTTACTATCTGGCCCATTACAGAGGGCTGCCAACTCCAGACTAGAGGCTAAGAGCAGAGCTGGTAGGCTTCCACCACATCACAGCAGCCCTCCCCAGCTCTCACATTCTCTGCCCATGTTTCATCAGATGGATGAGGCTCTCCCTCTCAGAAACAAAGCAGCCCAGGCGCAGTGCTTTAGAAGAAGTCCAAACTGCTGTCATGTTGCTTAGAACATGGCTGGTTTCTTCTGACTCACCCAGCACAAGAAAAGGAATGTACTGTGGGGGACCTGCTCAATGCCCTTATTTTATTCTTATAAAATAAGAATCCAGCAAAAGGTGCTTAAGGGCTTTGGAGGCTGTGGGTGTGGCACTCCCTGCATGAGCAGACTCACATGGCCACCTTCACAGGTGCAGACACAGCAGGGTCATGGGGTGCCCAGCTTCAAGGGAAAGGCAAAAGAAATGAGCTTCTTTTATCTCATCCACCCAACAATGACGGGGTCCAAGTCATCGACGGGCAACTGCAGCCATACCTTGGGTAGAGGTCCACGGGAAGCCAATAATTCTAAATTCAAAGTTTGGAGACGAAGGAGCCTCTGTTCCGTCTGTCCCAGGGAAAGCATCTCAGTAGCCAGCACTAAGAAACTTGTAGTGGCTGTGAGTTGACCTTTGGTATCTGCTTGGGCTTGGCCTGGAACACTGAATTTGTCCACCCCATGGAAGAACTGTCTCCAAAACTAAAGAACTTGACTACCTCAGTGAAGGGACGCAGAGGCCAGGCAGAGGTTTCTCTGCATGCTGTTCTACTCTGCCTAGCACTGACACTACAACTCCCAATTTTTCTGTATTAAATGGAGCACCTGCATGTATGCTAGCTTTTCAGGAAGGGCACACTGAGATCTGGCCACTTATGTTTTTTCTGGAGCAAGATGCAAGTCCCCCTAATTAATCATGGATCAAACCATCAATGCCTAAAACAGAGGTGAGTTTCACTCTCACAGAAGGAGCTCCGTTTTTTCAAAAGCTTTCATGTGAATTTTCAGAGCCTGGCAGCATCTTTCTGCTGTGCCTAATAGTGAAGGGTGAATAGTTAATTTTCTACCAAAACACAACTTTCATTGGAACAAAAAGTAACATGAGATTTACAAAGATGGAGTTTGTTGTTGTTAGTAATAGTGTGTTTAATATTTAAAATTGGCTCAGGTAATACAATGTTTTTCCTGAACTGATGAAGCTGATCTTAAGCTATTCCACTGGACAGGCACTCATAGTTTGTACCATTAGATGTTAAAAACTCTTTTCAATTCTTAGCCTTAAATCAAAGCCATAAACATCCTATATTGTAAAATACATTCTGCTTCTGTCTTACATTTAATTTCATTGGAAACAGAAAGCTGGATAAGAACTTCTTGGTTATTGATGAGCAGAAAATTATAAAACTTGAGAAGGAAAACTCAGCCATTGTATTCATGGAGCATGACAGACTATATTCAGCCCAACTATCATTCACTCAGCAGGGGTCCACGCCTTCCGCGTGTCGGGGTCTCCACCGGGCGTCTGGAGCTCTTCGCTGGAGCGTCGGCCTCTGCCCTAGTGCCGAGTGCGCTGGAGAAAACAGGAGTGGGAACACAGGCTGAGGACACGCCGGTCACGGCTGTCGCACAGGAGGCATGGAGCTGACGGGAGCTCCAGGGGCACAGGACGGCGTCAGGATAGGTGAGGGCCTTTGGGTGGCAGGAGATGGCAGGGCATTCAAGAAGGAACAGCTTCTGCGGAGCTGCAAGATGAGAGTGAAGGTGGTGGGCCTGTGCTCCTCTCTGCGAGGCCGGCTTAGGGCGTCCTTGCGTTGCTGGGGCCTTGGGGCAGGTTCTTGAGCCTCTGTTGGCTGATGCGCGCCCTCTAGTGGCATTTTATGGCAGCGAATTCAGTCCTTACCTTTGGGAAAATTGTGTATCCCATTACAATATGAAAGCTACGCGTTTCTCTCCCCAAATCCACACTTCTGAAAACGCACTCACAGTTTTGCTGACAACCTGTAAATAAGAAGATCAATGAAAAGACAACTCCACCGACGAAACCTTGAAAAAAAACACCACATGACTACAGACCCTTCCCGGGTCCCCATGGGGCAGGGCAGGTAATCTACCCACTGGCCAAGAGAATATTTTTTAATGGCACTTAATTTGCAGATACATAAAAATGTCACTGTTAAAATAAAAAGAAATTTAAACTTATTTACCTTATTTCCTTCCAACCAGTTCTGAAACTACTTTACCAATAAAATCGCCCTAGAAATGTTTTTCTTCCAAGAAGGTAAATTCAGTTTTTAATGTAAAATAACTTTAGACCTCTCATTTAGATTCCTGTCATGTTACGCTGTAATTTCTTTATTTAAAGTTTAAGGCTGTTAAAGCTTTTAAGCTTTGATTTTTTTTTTTAATTTTTATTTAATATATACAACTTTTTTTTTGAGACATAGTCTTGCCCTATCGTCAGACTGGAAGGCAGTGGCACGATCTCAGCTCACTACAACCTCCACCTCCCAGATTCAAGCGATTCTCCTGCCTCAGCCTCCTGAGTAGCTGGGACTACAGGAGTGCGCCACCATGCCCAGTTAATTTTTTGTATTTTAGCAGAGACGGTGTTTCACCACATTGGCCAAGATGGTCTCCGTCTCCTGACCTCGTGATCTGCCTGCCTTGGCCTCCCAAAGTGCCGGGATTACAGACGTGAGCCACTGCACATGGCCTATATACAACTTTTAAAAACATCGGCCAGCAATGCAATTCTTTCTCTTCAAAAAGAAGATTGTTTTCAACCATTTAAAAAAAATTTTTTAGTGTACACAATGTGCACCCTAAAATTCCACCAGATAAGAGAGAAAGAGGAGATAAAATGAGAAATGGAATTTTAATTAAACTGTACAATTTTCAGGAAATAGTAAGATTATACATGAGAAAGAGGAGAAGCTGCTTTTATTTTCTAACCTTTAATTACATACCGTTTCCGACAGAATTTGAGGTCAAAAACCATGTCTTACCTCTTTAGAACCAGTGTTCATGTGTGCAAAATATGCAGTAAAACATGAATGTGTGGACAACACAAAACACAACTGTACGTTTACGTTTTTTAAATGAATTAATGTCACTGCTCCCACCTTACGCAAAGCTGAAATAGGACAAAGAGAGTTTGCATATTGATCTCTTGGCATGCCTATTTAGTATTGACAAGTTTTCTCCTTTAACCCAGTTCTGATTCCAAACCACAGCATTATCTGAGGGGAACTCCTGGCTCAGACTCAATGAATCACCAGGCTGGAGTCCTGATTCTTGGGGTGGGTACTCTCCTGCTTGGTGCTTCCATGCTCCTAAGTGAAAATGGCTTCTCCTATTAGGGAAAAAGTCTACATGATAAACAAAGAAAAACTCTCTGCGATGATGGGCCCTAGAAACGAAACATGTTGCTCCTTTTATTTATTTCAGATATTACTGGTCCAGGTTCAATTCTTTCCAGTGGTGCTATTCATATTGACTGAGGCCCTGAAAGTTGTCCTCATCAGTCAATCAATGTGTATCAGTGACCTTCATCTTCACAGGCTGTCAGTGCATACCAGTGACCTTCAAACCCACCAGTGCACATCAGTGACCTTCACACCTATCAGTGTATACCAGTGACCCTCACTTTCACAGCCATCAGTGTGTACCTTCATAGCCACTAGTGTGTGCTGGTGACCCTCACCTTCATACCAATCAGTGACCAGTGACCTTCACCTTCACAGCCATTAGTGTGAACCCCCTCCCCGAAGACTTCTCCATGATTAGTCTAGAGGAAGTCTCAGAGAGTATCCAAGACAGTTCACATTTAATAGAATTTCTGGGCTAAGTTTAGAGACAAGGGTAAGGTCATGCTTTTATAAACACTTATAAGGATACTCTGCTTCAGAGTATCTGGGCAGCTTTTCTTAACACTCTTTGTTTTAAGATTTATATTTTATGTATACTTTATGTATGCAGATGCCCCTCAACTTATGATGGAGGGTGTCCTGAGACACCCATCATAAGCTGAAAAAAATCATAAGCCAAAAATGCATCAAGCTTAGCCTAGCCTACTTTTAACATGCTTAGAGCACTTCCATCAGCCTACAGTTGGGCAAAAGCTTCTGACATAAAGCATCTTACTATAAAAGCCTATTTTATAATAAAATGTCAAATATCTCCAGTAACTTACTGAATGCTGTGCTGAAAGGGAAAAAGACTGGCTGCATGGGTACCCGCCAGACAGCTCCTACTGCATGCCTATCGCTCCCCCACCACCGTGAAGTTGGACAATCCTGAGTGCAACCTTCTGGAGTGAGGAACCAGCATACGCATGTGAATATCTATTTGTGTGTGTATGGCTGTCGTTTGAACGACTGTGTCGCCTCCAAAATGCCTGTTGAAACTTACTCTCCAATGCAGCAGCATTAAGGGTGGGACTCTAGGGAGATGATTAAGTCATAAATTGAGTTTGCACCCCTAAGGAAGGGCTCTGGGTTACTGAGACCACAGGTGTGTTCTCCACTCTTCCACTGTGTGAGGACACAGGGTTCGTTCCCCCCACAGGCCACAGCCACAGGCTCCATGATGGAAGCAGAGACCAGCCCCCCACCAGACACCAAACCTGCTGACCCCTTGGCCTTGGACTTCCTGCCTTCAGAACTGTGAGAAATAAATTTCTGTTCTTCATAAGTTACAGAAACACAAATGGACCAAGACATATAGGTATGTATATAAATGCATACATATAATACATTTATACATAAAATACATTTTTTAGTTTACAGTTCAGTAAGTGGACAGTTCAATGATTATATAAAGCCATATCAAGACTCAGAGCACCTATTGTGAAATATATTTCTGACATTCCAGAAAGTTCCTTTATGTCCTTCCCGCTTAAAACCAGCACCCACCGCTACAAGAGCCTACAGAAACACAGCGCGGTGCTGCCAAGTCTGGAGCATCATAGAGTGAAATTTCGCTCCTGTCTTGCTGGGCCTGTTCCCCACAGCGCCGACAATCACCAGGGCCTCCTTCAGCCAGGCTACGGGATCCACGCAGAGGGGCACCCCTCACCTGAGAGAGGCTACCATGCTTTAATGGACATTCATTTATTCACTTAAAAATATTTTCGGCCGAGCACGGTGGCTCACACCTGTAATCCCAGCACTCTGGGAGGCCCAGGAGGGTGGATCATGAGGTCAGGATTTCGAGACCAGCCTGGCCGATATGGTGAAACCCCGTCTCTATTAAAAATACAAAAAATTAGCTGGGTGTGGTGGCGTGCGCCTGCAGTCTCAGCTGCTCGGGAGGCTGAGGCAGGAGAATTGCTTGAATCCTGGGGGCAGAAGTTGCAGTGAGCAGAGATCGTGCCCTGCACTCCTGGGCGACACAGAAAGACTCCGTCAAAACAAAAAAAAAGTAGCTCGTCTAGATAGATTGGCTGGAAAAGACAGGACACTCCGCGAGCTCCCGGCTTCCCGCAGGTTGGCGAAGGCCAGGCGTGCTCTTCCCCAGAGACCTGCTGCGAGGCTGGGGTGGGAGCCGCTCCCTGCAGAAAGCGGGGTGAGGGGTGAGGTGCGAGGGGCGAGGCACGGCGAGCAGGGCTCCCGTGAGCAGGGAGCGCCCTGGTCAGGGCCACGAGGCCACATCCACGCGGCGGCGGCGGCGGCCACGCTGAGGAGGGAGGGGACCCGTGAGGCCGGCGCGCTGGGGCCAGCACGGCGCCAGGGCGGAGGGCAGGGCGGAGGGCAGGCCGAAGGGGGCGGAACAGGAGGCCCAGGTGGCTCGGGGCGCCTCGAGGCCCTGGTTTCAGTAGCGATGGAAGTGCGGGGTCACCGGAGCCCGGCCGGGTCTCGTGTTTCCAGCTGTGCAGGATCTGGCGCCGCGGGGCAGCACGGAGAGAGGCCTTGGTGCAGGTGGGAGCAGGGAGGTCCTCAAACCGAGGATTTTTAAGCTAGAGCAAAAAGATCCGGCTGATAGATTGGATGTGAGATGTGGACGGGGAATCGGGGCGACTCCGCGGAGTCGCGGCTGCTCCCTGAGCCGGGAAGCCTCCTCCAGGCCTCGCTGCGCCAGACCCTGCGCCAGTGCCGAGAGCCGCGGGTGTGCGGGCCAGAGCCCATCATGCCCCCTCTGATCACCTCGCCGTGAAACACACTCAGCCACACACACAGGACACAAAAATCGTATCTTCCAGAATACTTAGGACAAACTCCTTTCACCGAACCATTGTACTTTTGGTGAGTGAGACAGGGCCGCGAGCAATCCAGTAGACCGCTGAGTTGTTACCAACAGAATTTCTTTCCTCCCTCACTCATAATGAGACTAAAAGACGACCTCGCTGGCTGTAAACAAATCTCCCTCCATTATCCCACAAGAGCTTAGTCTTGGATTTTCACATTTTTCTCTGCAAAGTAGGAACACTCTGGTGCTCCCAGAGGGATATATTGATGATACAATAACCATGTGATATCATTTGAAGCGCACAGCGAAAGATGATACAATTGGGAAGATTCTAATTTAAGTGGTCCTGTACTGTCCTTTACAGCTTTCAGCGATCCATTGCCTTTCCTGTCACCTGTATGTTGTATATGATTTTCCACCTTTTTTTATACCATTTAACATTGGTTCTTGTATAATTTTTTTTTTTTACTTTCAAGTACTGCAATGAAAATTTTGTTATTTATGTAACAATATAAAATAACATGTATATTTTCATAAGTATTTCTGTAATACTACTGTATTTCCATGAACTATGTTCTTATATTTTGGTTATGAATCTCTTCAGGTGTTTTTTTTTTCTAGAGGCACCTCTTGAGGTAAAATTGGGTATACCCACCGGATGCCTAAGGCCACACAGTGTTTTGCCAATCATAGTACTTTATCCTCACTTTGTTTGGAACCAACATTTTGAGGTTGCCAGTATTTCTAGCAATCATGACACGTGTGACTCAATGATTCCTGCCTGAGAAACTTGTCTGTTTTTTCTTCATTAAGTCAATGAGGGGAAAGATAAGTAACAAGCTTGACCTCCTTATATTTTGTCTCTAACAGGAAAATAAATAGAGCCATTTGCCTTCATCTCCTTAAGCTGTCAGAATATATCGACTAATATGGGGTCCTTCTAGTTTTGTATGAGTCTGTGCAATTACATGTGTGTATTTGCAGTTTTGATTGCGAAGCCTTCTAAAAAAAGAAACTGATGGTCAGCTGCCATCAACGCTTTTCCTTTCCTCTAGTTCTATACACCAAGTCAAGGGTTCCCCTATGTGTGGAGCTCCAGTTCCAGCATCAGAGACAAAGCATATAAGAAACACATTTACGTTTGTATTCTCTTCTGTGTCTAGCCTTCCATCTAAAAGGCATGAGTCATGCCAGTCCACACACATGCATACCTTCCACACTCCCGACTCAGTCCCTTCTTCATTCAAGACAAGCAGGTAACCAACCAGTCTTTCAGTGGCTCCAAGTCATTGAGGAACTTCTTATCATGTTTATCTTATTAATAGAGCAATTGTCCACTGTATTCCTGCCATATTCCTGGCCTGTGCCCATGTAGAACCTCACAATGTAGAACCTCTTCCCTCCTCGCTTCTCACTCGCTCATATGGGACCATAGCTACCAAATCCCCATGGCTAGTCTTTCACCTGGATTCCAGATCCCTGTGTTCGCCCCATGGTGTCTCAGAAGTACCTTTAGCCACATGTTCAAAGGCAGCACAGATCTGCACAGGCTCATGTGTGTCTCCACCAGGGAATGGCACAGTTATCCTTCCAGATGTACAATCCAGAAAGTGGAGGCAATCTCTCAAAACTCCCTGTTACCCACCTGGCATAGTCAGTTTGTCACCAGATCCTGTAAATTTACATTCCCAAACAAATACAAAATCCATTCACTTCTCCCTCTCTGCTATCACCTCTCTAGTACGAGCTACAAGTATTATACACTTGCTTCTCTGAAAGAACCTAGATCTGCCCAAACCTATCCAGCCTTCTAAAATCTGCTGTTGATACAGCCTAGTCTTGCCACTGCTCTCCAAGTCGGACCTCAAAGCCCTGCAATGATTTGGTGTGATTCACTCCCTTCCTGCCTCCAACTCACCCTCCTTTCCTTTTCTCCATGCCCTAGCTTTTTCCCCACTTTATTTCACTTGTTGGCTGCTATTCACCTGTCATATCACAGCTGAAGATGCACCTTTTATAATAAATATCCCTCCCTCAGTACAGGCTCTCACAACGCCCTACAACGTCTCTCCCATGAAACTGAGCACAGTTGGTAAACGTGAACTGAGAAACAGATCTGCCTGTGTGGTCAGTGCCTTCCCCTGTATGAGACTGTAAGTCCTATGAGAAGGGGCCAAGTCCAATTTGCTCATCACTGTATGCCTAGCATCCAAAACAGACTCTGGCATATAACTGTTGCATTACCAATATTTGTTGAAAAAATATTTTTGAGTGAGCAAAATATAGAGGTCATTTTTTAAAAAGTAACTTTGCTAATGAGTCCAGAATAAGGAGATGGTGATATTGACTTCTCCTTTTGTATGAATGTGCCCTACCACCCAATATACAGGCCAAAGAAAAAAATTCTTTTTAAAATTTTCAAAACATTTGTCTTCATTCTTCACTAAATGTCATGCATTATATGCGTTATGCTAAGTGCTACATATGCACAATCTCATTGAATGAATCCAAGGTTACTTACATTTTCTGGCGTCAATCTGGGGGCTAGGCAGGAAGGCTGCACACTTTTATCTGTCATCACACATTGTCACAATCACTCTGGGACAGGAGCCCTGTTTGTGGGTGATGAAAAGGAAGCTCAGAAAGTTTAGGGGGTGCTGAGCTCACTCAGCCAGGTAAGTGGCAAAGCCCACATCGAATTCTTGATCACCAGCTCTACTTCCAGCACGTGCTCCAATGTGGCAGCTGGTCAAAATTGTGGCAAATTACATAGAAAAGTGTGTCTCATGCTGCTCAACTGATGTGATCTAAAATGTTTTATCCCCAATTTGTGTTTTCAGTAAGCATCTATTGTTAAGACAAGAGTCCTTCATGAGCTCAGTAAAACAACTTAAGTACTTAAGTATACCCTTTACCTCCCCAGAAAAACGCTGCAATCTCACCGGAGGCTTGGTCTGACTGGCCACCACTGCCTTTGACCCTCTGCCGTAAACTAGGAGTTATAAGTTAAATCAGAGGTTATAAATGTTTATAGAAAATTTACTTCCTGGGTTCAAACACTACATTTAAAAATCCTTTTCAACGTATCCAAAAATTGACATAAAATTTATTATTTGTTCACTTTCTAGACTGCTAACTTGGCAATTTGTTCACAATATGGAATACAAAGAGACCAATTCAAAGCCTGTATTTATTCATGTCTGGTGCTGAAATTCCTTCAGTCAGAGTGGAATGTTCTTTTTTTTCTTTTTTTTTTTTTTTTTTTTGGCATCCTGAGTAGAGCTGAAATTTTTTATTTGTAAATGTTCACATAACAAACAATTCATAGCTTTAAAATCTAGAATGCCTCAAGAATGTCTGTGTATTGGCCAGGTGAGGTGTATTGGCCTTACCCGGCCAACACACAGACATTTTTGGGAGGCCAAGGTGGGAGGATTGCTTGCACCCAGGAGTTTTGAGATCAGCCTGGGCAACACAGTGAAGCCCTTTCTCTATCAAAAAAAAAAAAGTAATAATTTATCCAGGTGTGGTGGCATGTGCTTTAGCCTCAGCTACTTGGGAGGCCGCACTGGGGGAATCCCTTGAGCTCAAGAATTTGAGGCTGCAGTGAGCCCTGATCACACCGCTGTGCTCCAGCCTGGACAACAAAGTAAGAACCCATCTTTAAAAAAAATTAAAATGTCTATGTACTTTTGTGATATCTTCATCAATTTTTAAACAAATAAATGGAAATAAATGCAGGGTTCAAGAGAAATCAGCATTTTCAAGAGGCTTCCTTTAAAGGCTACAGTCTTACTGAAAACTTCAGGAAGAAGCCGCAGTTGTCTATGAAAGTCGTGGAGCTGAACAGAGCCATCCATCACTACTTACTGCACTCTGAGTTAGAGAAACGTCGCTTTCTCTGAATTCAAGTTCTGAGCCCAATCATTAAACCATGTATCATACGAAGAGCCCTCATTTCACAGCTTCTGTAACTCTCCTGATTCGGGGCAGATGCTCAAATCGCTGTCACTGTTTTTAATATTTGCTCTACTTGGGACTTTCTACAAATACCATCTCTGGCAAGGAAGCAAATAAACATGTTGTTCCAACATGAGACCTTTATTTTCCACCCCTGGTTATACTAGCTGCAGACATCTGGCCAAGCCAGCTAGCTGATCAGAAGCCTCTCATTGTTTCAATCCTTGCTGCTAGAAATCTTCCTGGAATTACGCTGTTTTCTTAACTCAGGAATTAGTGCAAAAATAGTTCTTAACAATACAAATAAGCTTATTCCAAAAATTCATTTTTATGAATTATTTAGAACTTCAACTACACTATGCAGTGAAAACACTATTAGAAATTGTTGCTTTTCTAAACTAGCTCATAAAAGATCATTTTACTCATAAGAAATTTACTAAACATAATTTATTCAGATGACATATCTGAATAAATTCTATCACATGAGCTATCCATGCCAGGTTCTCCTCAAATAAAATACTCTGTTTTGTTCTTTTTCTCTTAAAGACAAGGCCTCATTCTGTTGCCCAGGCTGGAGTGCAATGGTGTGATCATAGCTCACTGCAGCCTTGAAGTCTTGGGCTCAAGCAATGTCCACACCTCAGCCTCCTGAATAGCTGGGACTACAGGCATGCCATGCCCAACTAATTATTGTATGTTTTTGTATAGACAGAGTCTTGATATGTTGCTCAGACTGGCCCCTGACACCTGGCTTTAAGCACTGGGATTACAAGTGTGAGCCACTGTGCCCACCCGAAAGAAAGGACTTGATATAATACTCATTCTACACCTAATTTAGAAACTCTGAAAGGGGCAAACACAGCTCAAGCATGAAAGAGGAATTTCTCCAGGCAACCAATGCAGAACACTCCCTGAGTCCTGATTTTCTGTTATTCTGACCTAGATTCATTCAAAACTTTCCATTCAATAAACACTCAGGCCTTACCATATGCCCTGATGCTGCTGTTGCTCTTTCTCTGCTTGCCGTTGTTGGTAATGAGCCTACTTGAGAGCTGTGCTCTCAGACTTGCCACTCCGTGGTCTCTGCATGGTCCCAGCTGACTGTTCATTCCTGTCTCCAGGATATCATCGCACTGACCCAATCAATGTGTGTATAGGCCAGGCTCACACCTGCAGTCCCAGTGCTTTGGGAGGCCAAGGCAGGAGGATCACTTGAGGTCAGGAGTTGGGGGCTGCAGTGAGCTATGATTGAGCCACTGCATTCTAGCCTGGTGAACAGAGCAACACCTTGTCTCAAAAAAAAAAAAAAGAAAAGAAAAAGAAAAAAAGAGAGGTGGGCCAGGCGCAGTGGCTCACACCTGTAATCCTAGCACTTTGGGAGGCAGAGGCAGGCAGATCACAAGGTCAGGAGATCAAAACCACCCTGGCTAACAGAGTAAAACCAGTCTGCACTAAACATAGAAAAAGTTAGCCAGGCATAGTGGCACATGCCTGTAGTCCCAGCTAATCACTTGAACCCAGGAGGTGGAGGTTGCAGTGAGCCAAGAGCACACCACTGCACTCCAGCCTGG
>NW_016107557.1:2835957-2842972 GCF_001604975.1 Cebus imitator | reverse complement strand
AAAAAAAAAAAAAAAAAAAAGGAGGGGTGGGTATGTAGTAAATGCTGCTAGACACCAATGAGCTTTCTCTTCAGAGTTGAGGCAGGCTTTCTCCTCCTGCCAGGATGTTGGCTGTTAATGGATCCCAGCTATGCCCTCCCCAGGAGTGTCTTGGCTAAAGGAAGCTTTCTTGCCCATGGTCATGCCCCTTGCTGAGGACAGGGACCTATGAACACAGGAAGCAGGTTCTTCTCAACCCAGGAGCATAGAAACCCTGTGCCCCGGATTAAGTCTGGGCTATGGGAGCTCAGAGCCCCCTGAAGAAGCTGAGGACAGCTCAACTTCTCCCTTTACCCAATCCTGCTTCCCTATCTTCTTACAGGTGCTGTTCTGAAGGACACTAACCCCCAAAAATCCTGCATATAAAAATCTGACTCCCCGTTCCTTCCCAGAAGAACTCAAACTAAGATGTTTAGTACTGGGGACAGTCCAGGGAAGGTCATCGGGAGCTCACTCACCTGCCTCTGGCCAGCACTGAGCTCCCTGGGGTACCCATCCCCCCAGCAGGTTGCAGCCAAGAAACTACTGCAGATTTCATTGTGGTGCATTTGGGCAGGTCACAGTGAAGGAGTCCCATGCTGGGGGTGACATCCCAGGCAGTCAAGAGGTTCTGGTGGAATAGTAATCATAAGGTTTATGGAATGAGGCTGTCTTCTGGAAGCCATCAATGCATTGCAGAAAGACAATTAAGGCTTCATTAAATAAACCTCATATTTGATGTAAAATGTGAACACTACTGGGCCGCCAAGGCAATGCAGAGACTTTCATCTCCTCCAGCAGAAGAGCCAGGACAACAAAAGATCACACCAGGACTTAATTTTGAAGGAAGCAAAAAAGAGGCTCAACCCTGCAATTCTGATATCTCAACGTCAAGGCCCTAAATGAAAAGAAGTGAAATCCTGAGATTGAGATAGGAATACCCAGGAACATTTTGAATCTGTCTACTTCCTTGAGCCTCAGGGTCTGCAGAAGTGGCCTGTCCTCCCTATGAATGGCTTATGCTTCCACTTGCATAAAGTTGATGCAGACCTTGTGGGACAATGTGTACCACTATCAAAGTCCACCTCCAGATGCCATCCTGGCCAACAGGATTAGTAATGAGGGTCAAACCATAACACAATTTAGCCAGGTAAGCACCGGTCAGTCAACTCTTTGCTACTCTTTTCATTAAGAGCTAAATATAATCTCTTCTGCTTGCATCTGGGCTGGTTTTAGTGACCAGTTTGACCAACAGAAAGTGGAGGAATAGTATTTCTGGGGCTAGGGCATAAGAAGCCTTATAGCTTCTACCCAAGTCACTTGCAACATACTTTGAGAGAACTCTGGACTGCCATGTGAGAAGTCTGATTACCCACCTATTGTCACACTAAGGAAGCCTTGCAGATCCCTGTCGAGACGCCAGACACGTGAGTAAAGCTATCTTAGACCCTCCAAGCCAGCCCACTGTCCAGATACATACCACTAATGAACTCCAGTGATGCTGTGGAATGAGTCACCTGGCCGAGCCTGGCCTGTATTCCTAACTCTGAAATATGTAAGCTATAATACAATTGTTGTGTTGAGCCACTAAATTTGAGGACTATATGCTGAAGTTACTGCAGTCACAGCCAACTTGCACCAGCAAGAGCCAGGAGACTCTGTAGGGGACTGGATACGCTGAGGGGGCTGGGTCAGGATTGGTGGATCATAAAGTTAGAAAAGTTCATTGAAATGACAGCACTTTCCTCTAATAAAGAACTGAATATCCAATCCAGGAAGGAGCATGGTAGGATGGTTCTTGAAAGGCTGAATAGCAATGGCCCACACCAAATGAAATAGAATTATCAGAACTGCTTGAGGCAGAGAATAGAAGAACTCATAAAGTCTTGCAGAGGTGAACATACAAGAGTAGATATTCTATATAAGACCTCAAACCAGCCCCTAAACACACTGTGTTCTAAGGAGGGCACGGAAGACACCGTTTTTCTAAGGTATAAGGGAGGTGCTGAGGATGGGGACACCAGCATCACTAAGAAGCTCAGAGATGCTGGTGCCAGGGTGACTGCAGGAGATGCCATCACACAACTGAGAGTAACTGGGATGCCAGGAGCCAAGCATGGCAGCAGCCAGTGGTCAGCACTTACTTACCCGAAGCAGGGTGGGCACGATTGTCACAGTGAGCAGCAGGACTGGAACGGCGGCCAGGAGGCCCAGGTGGCAAAGAACTGTGGAGGAAGTTGTCAGACACAGTGTGCTTAGGGACAACATGGGTGTGCATCCAACATGAGTATTATTCAGTATTTGTGGTGTGAACGCTTCAACCACAACATGATGCCCTTATTCATGGAGACCAACTAGCTACTTGGTGACAAGTTGATTACATGGAGCCCTTCTATGCTGGAAGGGACAGTGATTCACACAGACAGGAATGAATGCATAATCCAAGTAAGGTTTAGGCTTTCTTCTGCCCACATAACCTCAGTCAGAACATGTGTTAGCTCTTATAGGGTTTGGCCATTAGGCACGGTGCCTCCTGCATTATTGTGTGGGACCAACCCTCTGCTTTGTAACAGAGGAAGTGGAAAGAGGATCTCCTGGTCCTATCACATATCACAGTACCCAGTTGCATCCGACCTTTTAGACTGACCAAATGGTCTTCAAATGTGTAGACAGGCATCAACTTAGGCAAGATACTCTTTGATGGGTCTTTTTACATTGCTCGATTATAAAATTTAGATTGCCTAATAAGGTCTCTCAATAAAAAACTGCTTTAACACAAACATATCCTTCTCTACTTCACTTGTTTTGAAACAAACAGTTTATTTGTCCCCTTTTCTAGACTTCAGTAAGAGCTTGGGTCAGGGGCTGGTCACGAAGCTTGGAGAGTCTTATGTCACCTCTGCTGCTCTTCTTGATCTAATTGAGTAACTTTCAGTCACTCTAGGAAAGCATATTCAGTGTTTTAGCTGGAAATGTTTCCATTCTCGGACTTTATCCCTGATCTCAAGACACCCTATATAAAATAGCAGCTTCCAGCTCTGTCTCCTTAGCCTGCTTGGTTTTCTTTTTTGCACTTGCTACTATATGATATGTCACATTCTCCCGACCCCCCTCTGCCTTTTACACACACAAACACAGACACAAGACATAAAACTCAAGATAAGCAGAGATTGAAAACGTTGGATTGGTGCAAAGCCCCACTTAGCATGCTTTATATACTGAGCTTATGCCAGCGATGTTCCTGGAGTACATGTTCTGATTGGATGAGAGAAAACCGCTAGGCCTACTCTGATTGAACTTTATTTTCATACTCTGATTGGATGAGAGCAAGTCTTAGGATAACCAATCAGAACATGAAGATAAAGTCCAATCAGAGTAGGCCTAGTGGTTTTCTCTCATCCAATCAGAACATGTATTCCATAATCTCGGTTTATAAATGGGGAGGGTGGGGGCAATCATGCCATTCCAGTCTCTGTTTGCCTGCGCAATTGCTCTGTTCTCAGCTTGGAGAAGGAGGCGCCACATGCTGTACCCTGGAGACTGAAGCCTGTGGGACTGCGGCTTGCCAGGCTGTGGTTAGTGGCAGCCACAGACACTGCAGCCGGCCAGAGTGTAATGCGCCGGGTTAGGTGTGCTTTCCAGGGCTGCACTGCCCACTGCCTGGGGTGGGGTGGGGGCACTGTCTCAGGCATCACTGGTCGCCTTGAGTGGCTGCTTGGGCATGCTATCCAAGGCTGTGCTACCTGCACAGGGTGAGTAGGTTGGAGGCCCTGAGCTGCACAGCCCTTAGTAGGAAGCGGGTTGGGAGCGCATGTCTTGGACTGTATTGCTGGCAACAGTGAGGTGGGTTGGGGGTGCTATCCGGGGCTGCACTGCACGCAGGGGTGGGTGGGGGGAGGCACTATCAGGTGTTACAAGGCCTCGGTATGGGGAGTGGGGTGGTTTGAGTGTGTTGGGTGTGGGGGGGAGCTATACTGCTAGTGGCAGGGGGTGGGGTGGGGTGGGGGCCATATAAGAGGCTGCACTGATTGCTCTAGCTAGGATTTCCAGTACTATGTTAAATAGCAGTGGTGACAATGGGCATCCTTATCATGTTCCAGGTCTTAGAGGAAAGGCTTTCCATTTTTCCACATTCCATATGATTCTAGCTGTGGGACTCTCTAGTGGTTATTTTATTAGGTTGAGGTATGTTTCTTCAGTACCCAGTTTTTTTAGGATTTGTAGCATGAAGGGATGTTGAATTTCATCAAACGCTTTTTCAGTTTCAGTTGACATGGTCATATGGTTTTTGTCCTTTATTCGGTTTATAGGATATATCACATTGATTATGTGTTGAACGGCCCTTGCATCCCAGGGATACATCCCACTTGATCATGATGAATTGTGTTTTTAATGTATTGTTGAATTTGATTTGCTGGTATTTTGTTGAGGACTTTCGTATCAGTATTAGTGATGCTGGCCTGCAGTTTCCTTTTTTGATGTCTTTGCCTGATTTGGGTATCAGGGTAATAATGGCTTCATAGAATAAGTTTAGAAGTATTCCTTCCTCTGTTTTTCAAGATAGTTTGAGTAGGATTGATACTAGTTCTTTAAATGTTTGGCATGAAGCCATCTGCAATGAAGCCATGAGTTCTTGGGCTTTTCTTTACTGGGAGACTTCTTCTGATGGCTTCAATCTCATTACTTATTACTGATCTGTTCTGGTCTTGGAGGTTTTCATGGTTCAACCTATGTAGGTTGTATGCCTCTAGGAATGTGTCAATTTCTGCTAGGCTTTCCAATTTATTGTCATATAATAGCCAGTTATGATCCTTTGAATATCTGTAGTATCAGTTGTAATGCCTCCTTTTTTTAGCTCTGATTTTACTTATTTGCATCTTCTCTTTTTTCTTAGTTAACCTGGCTAAAAGTTTGTCAGTTTTGTTTAACTTTCCAGAAAACCAACTTTTTGTTTAATTGATCTTGTGTGCTTTTTTCATTTCAATTTTATGTCGGCTATGATCTTTATTATTTCTTTTCTAATTTGGGGTTTAGTTTGTTCTTACTTTTCTAGTTCTTCATTGACCCACTAAATCATTTATTCAGGAGCACATTGTTTAACTTCCATGTGATTGTATGGTTTCCAAAATTCCTCTTGTTATTGATACCTAGTTTTATTCCTTTGTAATCAGAGAAGATGCTTGATATTATTTCATTTTTTTAATGTTTTAAAACTTGTTTGTGACCTAACATATGGTCTATGCTTGAGAATGGCCCATGTGCTGAGGAAAATAATGTGTAGTCTGAAGATTTGTAAATATATATTAGGTCCATTTGGTATATAATTCAGATTAAGTTCATTGTTAATTTTCTGTGTGGAAGATCTGTTCAGTGCCGAAAGTGGGGTGTTGAAGTGTCCAGCTATTATTGTATTGAGTTTCTAGCTCATTAACTGTAATAATATTTTCTTTATATATCTGGATGCTTCAGTGTTGAGTGCATATATATTTACAATTGTTACATCATCTTGCTAAATTCGTCCCTTTATCATTGTATAATGGCCTTCTTTGTCTCTCTTTATAGTTGTTTTAAAGTTTGTCTGATATAAGTATAGTTATTTCTCCTCTTTTTTTGGTTTCCATTGGCAGGGAATCTTTTCCATCCCCTTATTTTCAGCCTATGTGTGTCTTTGTAGGTAAAGTGTGTTTCTTCTAGGCAACAGATAAATGGGTCTTACTTTTGTTATCCATTCTGCCACATGTCTTTGGATTGGAGAGCTCAGCCCAAGTACATTCATTGTTATTACTGATAAGTAAGGGCTTACTCTTACTAACTTGTTATTTGTTTTTTGGTTGCTTTGTGATCTTCTCTTCATTTTCTTTTCCTTCCTATCTTCCTTTTAGTGAAAGTGATTTTCTCTAATATGATTTAATTTGTTGCCTTTTACTTTTTGTGTATCCTTTGTATGCTTTTTGATTTGAGGTTATCATGAGGCTTTCAGATACTAATTTATAACTTTATTTTAAGGTAATAACACTGCTTGCATAAACTGGCAAGCAAAAAGAAGGCTAACAAAAACTCTCCACTTAACTTTGTCCTCCTGCTTTTTACATTTTTCTTTTTTTTTAAGATGTAGTCTCGCTCTGTCACCCAGGCTGGAGTGTAGTGGTGCAGTGTCAGCTCACTGCAACCACTGCCTCCCTCAGCCTACCAAGTAGCTGGAATTACAGGTATGCACCACCACACCTGGCTAATTTTTGTATTTTTTGTACAGACAGGGTTTCACTGTGTTGACCAGGCTGGTCTTGAACTCCTGACCTCAGGTGATCTTCTTGCCTTGGCCTCCCAAAGGGATGGTAACTCTTTCCTTCAAGTTTTTCATCAGCTCCTGTAACATCTTCCCCCTATTTCTAATTCTGGTGTTATGGGATAACACAATAATGTTTATCTTAAAAGCAATATTTTCCTCAAATGTAACATGATTTTGTACTTTTTGCTTTTTGATATGAATTGTTTCACATAGCCAGGAACTTTCCACATTATCATTAGAAATCATGCATTTCCATGGGACGGATGCAAGATGGCCGATTAGGAGCAGCTCAGGATTGCAGCTCCCAGTGAAAGCACAGAGGGTGACTGGATGCCACACTCCCGGATGGATTTTTATTGCCCACAGACCAGGTGATTCTCAGGCAGAGGAGCCCCACGGGTCGCCAACGTGGCTGTTTTGGCTGGTGGGTTGGGTTTCTGCACAAAATTCATGGGTCCATGTGCTGTTTTAGCTGGATATTGGAGCTTCTGGGAGACAGAGCTGCCCATTCAACTGATAAAAAAGGGGACTGAAACAGGAAGCCAGACCAGGAAATTCCCAGGCAAAAAAAAAACACCGTGAATCTCAGCACAGCTGTTTCAGCCAGCACAGTGGGTTGCCGCACCAGAAATCACACAGATCATGGCAATTTTTCAACAGGCGACTGGAATGCCTGGGAGACAGAGTCGCCTGTTCAACTGGAAAAAA
>NW_016107557.1:2832208-2835923 GCF_001604975.1 Cebus imitator | reverse complement strand
AAAAAAAAAAAAAAAAAAAGGTCTGAGGCAGGGAGCCAGGTGATCAGGCTCAGCTGGTCCAACCTTCACAAAAAAACATCAATCTGAAACGCTCTGGATTGAGAGTTTCACAGCAAGCACAGCTGAACCCGGGACAGACCAGCTCTGTGGGGGAGGGACGTCTGTCATTACTGAGGCAGTCCACCACTATGGAGGTAGTCTGCTGTTACTGAGGCAGCCCACCAATACAGAGAGAATCCACCCTTACAGAGGTGGGCCGCCATTGCCAAAGCAATTCTAACTATACCCGTATAAGCAGGACTGCAGGGACGTTCACATGGCAGGTGGGCAGAGCCCACAGCAGCTCAGCAAAGCCTCTGCAGGCAGACTGAGACCAGGCTGCTTCCTCCCTGGGCAGGGCAGCCCTGTAAAAAGGCAGCAGCATGACAGAAACTTATAAATAAAGCCCTGACTCCCTGGGACACAGCAGCTGGGAAGAAAAAAAAAAGGTGTTTATGAGTTCTGCTGCAGCAGACTTAAATGTACCTGCCCAGCAGGTCTGAATGAACAATGGAGCTCACAGCTCAGCACTTGAGCTCCTATAAATGACAGACTGTCTCAAGCACCTCCCCGACCCCCATATATCCAAAGAGTCACCTCATAAAGGAGAGCTCAGACTGACACCTGGCAGGTATTCTTCTGGGACAAAGATAGCAGAAGGAGAAACTGGCAGCAACCCTCACTGTTCTGCAGCTGCTGCAGGTGATCTCCAGGCAAGCAGGGCCTAGAGTGGACCTCAGCAGTCCTACAGCAGAGGAGCCTGTTAGAAGGGAACTAAGAAACAGAGAGAAATAACTTCATCATCAACAAACTGGACATCCACTCAGAGACCCAATCTGAAAGTCAACAACTGCAAAGACGACCAGTGGATAAATCCACAAAGGTGGGAAGAAACCAGTGCAAAAAGGATGAAAACACCTGAAACCAGAATGCCTTTCCTCCTACAAGAGATCACAACTCCTCACCAGCAGGGAACAAGGCTGGATGGAGAACAAGTTTTATGAATTGACAGAAACAGGGTTCAGAAGGTGGATAATAAGAAACTTCTCTGAGCTTAAAGAACATGTTCTAACCCAATGCGAAGAAACTAAGAATATTGAAAAAAGACTTCATGAAATGCTAACTTGAATAAATAGTTTAGAGAGGAATATAAGTGAACTGATGGAGCTGAAAAACACAACACGAGAACTTCGTGAAGCATACACAAGTCTCAACAGCCAAATTGACCAAGCAGAAGAAAGGATATCAGAGGTCGGAGATCAACTCAATTAAATAAAATGAGAAGGCAAGATTAGAGAAAAAAAGGGTAAAAAGGAGTGAACAAAGTGTCCAAGAAATATGGGACTATGTGAAAAGACCAAATCTATGTTTGATAGGTGTACCTGAATGTGATGGAGAGAATGAATCCAAGCTGGAAAATACTCTTCAGGATATTAACCAGGAAAATATCCCCAACCTAGTAAGGCAGGCCAATATTCAAGTCCAGGAAATACAGAGAACACCACAAAGATATTCCTCAAGAAGAGCAACCACAAGGCACATAATCGTCAGATTCACCAGGGTTGAAATGAAGGAGAAAATGCTAAGGGCAGCCAGAGAGAAAGGTCGGGTTACCCACAAAGGGAAGTCCTTCAGACTCACAGCAGATCTCTGAGAAGAAACCCTACAAGCCAGAAAAGAGTGGGTGCCCAATATTCAACATCCTTAAAGAAGAGAACTTTAAACCCAGAATTTCATATCCAGCCAAACTAAACTTTATAAGTGAAAGAGAAATAAAATCCTTTACAAACAAGGAATTACTCAGAGATTTCATCACCACCAGGCCTGCTTTACAAGAGCTCCTGAAAGAAGCACTAAGCATAGAAAGGAAAAACAGGTACAAGCGACTTCAAAAACATACCAAATGGTAAAGGGTGTCAACACAATGAAGAAACTGCATCAACCAATGGGCAAAACAGCCCGCTAGCATCAAAATGGCAGGATCAAATTCACACATAACAATATTAACCCTAAATGTAAATGGGCTAAACACCCCAATCAAAAGACACGGACTGGCAAATTGGATAAAAAGCCAAAACTCATTGGTGTGCTGTATCCAGGAAACCCATCTCACATGTAAGTATACACAAAGGCTCAAAATAAAGGATGGAAGAAGATTTACCAAGCAAATGGAGAGCAAAAAAAGCAGGAGTTGCAATTCTCGTCTCTGATAAAACAGACTTTAAACAAACAAAGATCAAAAGAGACAAAGAAGGACATTACATAATGGTAAAAGGATCAATGCAACAAGGAGAGCTAACGATCCTAAATATATACACACCCAATACAGGAGGACCCAGATACATAAAGCAAGTTCTTAATGACTTAAAAAGAGACTTAGACTCCCACACAATTATAGTGGGAGAATTTTAACACCCCATTGTCAATATTAGACAGATCAATCAGACAGAAAATTAACAAGGATATCCAGACTTGAACTCAGAACTGGACCAAGCAAACCTAATAGACATTTACAGAATTCTCCACCCCAAATCCACAGAATATACATTCTTCTCAGCACTGCATCACACCTACTCTAAAATTGACAACATAATTGGAAGTAAATCACTGCTCAGCAAAGCAAAAGAACGGAAATCAGGACAAACAGTCTCTCAGATGAAAGTGCAATCAAGTTAGAACTCAGAATTCAGAAACTAACTCAGAACCACACAATTTCATGGAAACCGAACAACTGGCTCTTGAATGTTGACTGGATGAACAATGAAACGAAGGCAGAAATAAAGATGTTCTACGAAACCAACGAAAACAAAGACACAACACACCAGAATGTCTGGGACACATTTAAAGCAGTCTCTAGAGGAAAATATATAGTAATAAATGCCCACATGAGAAGGAAGGAAAGATCTAAAATCGACCCTATCATCAAGATTAAAAGAGCTAGAGGAGCAAGATCAAAAACACTCAAAACCTAGCAAAAGACAAGAAACAACTAAGATGAGAGCAGAACTAAAGGAGATAGAGACACAAAAACCCTTCAAAAAATCAGTAAATCCAGGAGCTGGTTTTTTGAAAAGACCAACAAAATAGACCACTAGCCAGATTAATAAAAAAGAAAAGAGAATAATCAAATAGATGCAATTAAAAAATGATAAAGGGGACATTACCACTGATTCTACAGAAATACAAACCATCATCAAAGATTTTTACAAACAACCCTTATGCACATAAACTAGTAAACCTGGAAGAAATCGATAAATTACTGAACACTTGCATCCTCCCAAACCTAAACCAGGAAGAAGACGAAACCCTGAATAGACCCTGAATAAACAAGGGCAGAAGTTAAATAAACAAGGGCAGAAGTTGCAGCAGCAATTAAGAGCCTACCACCCAAAAAAAGCCCAGGTCCAGATGGCTTCACAGCCGAATTCTACCAGGCATACAAAGAGGAGCTGGTACCATTCCTTCTGAAACTATTCCAAACAATCTAAAAAGAGGGAATCCTTCCCAAGTCATTTTACAAAACCAACATCATCCTGATACCAAAACCTGGCAGAGACTCAGCAAGAAAAGAAAACTTCAGGCCAATATCCATGATGAACATAGATGCAAAAATCTTCAATAAAATACTGGCAAACCAATTGCAACAGCACATCAGAAAGCTTATCCACCATGATCA
>NW_016107557.1:2819579-2830487 GCF_001604975.1 Cebus imitator | reverse complement strand
GGAGAAATAGGAACACTTTTACACTGTTGGAGGGAGTGTAAATTAGTTCAACCATTGTGGAAGACAGTGTGGCGACTCCTCAAGGACCTAGAAATAGAAATTCCATTTGACCCAGTAATCCCATTACTGGGTATATATCCAAAGGATTATAAATCATTCTACTATAAGGACACATGAACACGAATTTTCATTGCAGCACTGCTTACAATAGCAAAGACCTGGAACCAACCCAAATGCCCATCAATGATAGACTGGACAGGGAAAATGTGGCACATATACACCATGGAATACTATGCAGCCATCAAAGATGATGAGTTTGTGTCCTTTGTAGGGACATGGATGAACCTGGAAACCATCATTCTCGGCAAACCGACACAAGAACAGAAAATCAAACATCACATGTTCTTACTCATAGGTGGGTGTTGAATGATGAGAACACATGGACACAGGGAGGGGAGCATCACACACTGGGGTCTGTCAGGGGGAAATAGGGGAGGGACAGTGGGGGATGAGGAACTGGGGAGAGATAACATGGGGAGAAATGCCAGATATAGGTGATGGAGAGGAAGGCAGCAAATCACACTACCATGTGTGTACCTTTGCAACAATCCTGCGTGTTCATCACATGTACCCCAAAACCTAAAATGCAATAAAAAAAAAAAAAAGAAATCAGCAAAAGGCAGGTGGGCACAGTGGATGATGCCTGTAATCCCGGCACTTTGCGAGGCTGAGACAGGTGGATCACCTGAGGTAGGGAGTTCAAGACCAGCCTGCAAACATGGAGAAACCTCATCTCTCCTAAAAATACAAAATTAGCTGGACGTGGTGGTGCATGCCTGTAATCCCAGCTACTTGGGAGGCTGAGGCAAGAGAATCACTTGAACTAGGGAGGCTGAGTTTGCAGTGAGCCAAGATCATGCCATTGCACTCCAGCCTAGGCAAAAAGAGCAAAACTCCATCTCGAAAAGAAAAAAAACGAAAAATCAGCAAAAGAGCCAACAGCAGAGGAGATGAGAACATGGCCTGGTGCTGTCATGAGAAAAAGGGCCAGGGATGTATTAAGGGAATGGGCTACAGAACAATTTTAGATCAGTAGTCTCCAAAGCATTTGATCATATACTATTTTTCTAGAATATTATTCAGCATTACAGATTTATATTTTAAAATTATAAAAATAAATAATAAATTCATTTATTATAAATTCTAATTCTTTTTTCTTTGAGAAACAGACTTTTTATTTTTTCCCCATTTATTTTATTGCATTTTAGGTTTTGGGGTACATGTGAAGAACATGCAAGCCTGATGCATAGGTATACACATGGCAGTGTGATTTGCTGCCTTCCTCCCCATCACCTGTATCTGGCATTTCTCCCCATGTTATCTCTCCCCAATAGATTGCTTTTAGGATTTCTGAATTTGTACTTTACAAGAGTCCATCTAGGAAGATTAACAGGGTCTTTTTTAATTGTCATACTTTAAGTTCTGGGGTACGTGTGCAGAACATGAAAGTTTGTTACATAGGTATACATGTGCCTTGGTGGTTTGCTGCATTCATCCCCCTGTTACCTACATTAGGTATTTCCCCTAATGTTATCCCTCCCCAATCCCTCCACCCCCTGCTATCTCCTAGTCCGCCACCACCCGACAGGCCCCAGTGTGTGATGTTCCCCTCCCTGTGTCCATGTGTTCTCATTGTTCAACACCCATTTATGAGTGAGAACATACAGTGTTTGGTTTTCTGTTCTTGTGTCAGTTTGCTGAGAATGATGGTTTCCAGCTTCATCCATGTCCCCTCAATGGACATGAACTCATCGTTTTTTATGGCTGCATACTATTCTGTGGTGTATATGTGCCACATTTTCCTTATCCAATCTATCATTGATGGGCATTTGGGTTGGTTCCCAGTCTTTGCTATTATAAACAGTGCCACAATAAATCTATGTGTGCATGTGTCTTTATAACAGAATGTTTTATAATACTCTGGGTATAAACCTAGTAATGGGATTGCTGCATCAAATGGTATTTCTATTTCTAGGTCCTTGAGGAATTGCCACGCTGTCTTCCACAATGGGTGAACTAATTTACACTCCCTCCAACAGTGTAAAAGCATTCCTATTTCTCCACATCTTCTCCAGCATCTGTTGTCTCTTGCTTTTTAATGATCACCATTCCAACTGATGTGAGATGGTATCTCAATATGGTTTTGATTTGCACTTCTTTAATGACCAGTGATGAAGAGTTTTTTTTCACGTTTGTTGGCTGCATAAATGTCTTCTTTTGAAAAGTGTCTGCTCATATCCTTCACCCACTTTTTGATGGGGTTGTTTTTTTCTTGTAAATTTGTTTAAGTTCTTTGTAGATTCTGGTTATTAGCCCTCTGTCAGGTGGATAGATTGCAATTTTTTCCCCCATTCTGTTGGTTGCCAGTTCACTAATTTAAGTCTTATTTGGATTTTAAAATGAAGAAAGCAGACTAATATTTTATTTCATTGCAATATAAATTCTGGGATCTAATCCTTTAATTCAGAGACAATAAGGGTGTGTAGAAAATGGAAAGATATTTGAACTATTATGCTTGAACTGTCTGTAGAGTATATAGGAGAAGGTATCCATTTGGATTTTTTTGGATGTCCTCTAAGTGTTCACCTCTTCTAGGGATCACTGCTGTAGGAAATGGAAAGCAGAAGGTGAAATGTGAGCATAGAATTAAATTATGTTGCCAGGTTTCTTCTATACAAGCAATTCTCTTGAAAAAGGGAGGGAATAAAGTATAAAACAAGACCCCTTCCATAAACTACTGTAGTTGAAGCTGGTATGGAAATAGGCCACTGATAATAGGAGACAGAGAGCAGCAAAACATGGGCACCAATTCATGAAGAGGAAAAAAATGTTTTCTCAGGTGATCCCCATGAACAGTGGCCCAGATACTACAGTCACAAAGTAAGCCAGGAAAATCGGGGAAAGATAGATTAAACACAGTCCAGCAAGAGAGGTCTTAAATATACTAAATTTGAAGCAAAATATGGAGATCAAGAATGAAAATAAGGAATTCTTGACATTGATAATCCAGTGGTGTTCAAACCCATCAAGAGTGAATCAGAAGGTTGTGAGAGAACTGAGGAAAGAAAACCATCAAGAATAGAATCTGAGGGTAAACTGCCTTTTAACAGGCTTGGAGAAAGAATTAGCCATGATAACCATGAGGGAATTTTCTGAAATGTGGAAATAAAGGTAACAATAAATTGTTTTAAAAATCAAGAGATGATCATATTATCATACTAGTAGATGCAGAAAAGCATGATTAAAAAAAAAAACTCTTGGCCAACTAGAAATAGGAAGGAATTTTCTAAATGCTAAAAATGATGTCTACAAACACCTACAGCAAACATCATGCTTAGTGGTGAAACATGGAAAGGGTTCAGGTAGGAAAAATAAGACTGAGATAAGGATGCCTGCTATCTTTAATTTTATTCAGTATTTTTTAAAGTTTTTACGGTAATAAAACAAGTATGTACACAAAAAGATACAAATAAAACTATAGTTTTAGAAACAGGTCACAAGTTTGATATAACCAAATGTTTCGTATTTCTAGTTAAGGTAGTGTGACACAGGTGTAAGGATTTTCAAATGCATGAACAGAAGAGAGAGCTCAGAAATAGATCCACAAGTGTCATGTATATGGACACTTGATTCATGACAAGGTTGGCAGAAAAATAATAATTTCAATAAATTGTTTTAGGTTCATTATAATGAAATTTATTGCCATCTTAAGTGTAAGCAAAATCCATCTTAGTGTATATATCTAAATTTGAAAATTAAGGCAAAAAATTTTAGAAAATGCTTTTTCTTCATGACTTCAGAATAGGCAAAGACTTCTTAAACAGAACACATTATATTAACCATACTTTATTAAAATTAAGAACTCATTTTATCCAAGGATAGAAAGAATAAAAATGCAATCCAGAGTGGGAGAAGATATTCAGAATACATATGTCAGACAAAAAGTTCCTAATCCAAGCATAGAAAGAAATTTATCCTTATCCCATTTGTACCTAGAAGAGAAATAAATTACATAAATTAATGAAAAAAGTAGGCCATCTCAACAGCAAAAATGTTTGATGACAAACATTTCAAGAGAAACTATGAAAGGCTGAAGACGGTAGGCAAATTTTGAACAGGTAATTTGTAAATCAGAAAATGAAAATGGAATGACATTTTTAAAAGTTAAAAAGGCAACCAGAAAGTTCTAAATACTTCAAGGATACTCTTCTAAAATAATATATTTTCCAAATAAAGGCTAGAAAAAAAAAACTGATGACAGTACACAACACAAAACAAGAAACACTATAGTTCTTCATTTTGGAGAAAAATAATATTTGATGGAAGAACAAAAATGCAGGATGGAATGGAGCAACCTGAAAAGGAAATTCAATGCAACTACAGTAACGTCTGTTAGAATCTGACAATCATAAAAATAAAGTGTGTCAGAACAGTGGCCAAAAAAGACAGTATAAGGGTAAAGTTAAACTGTTTTGAGATTCTTACTCTGCCTGTGATGTAGAAAAGTCCTGTTTTCTAATCCTAGTTTAAGGTAGACAAAAAAACTTAAAAATGAATACTGTCATAACCAGAGTGAACACTACAAAAATACAAAATGGTAAATGAAGAAACTACTAGACATAAAATTAAAATTTATAAAATGCCTGTCAAGGGGAAAATTGAAAAATAAGTTATAATATTTTTATGCAGTGAAATGCTATGTAACAATACAAGGAATGAACTACCAGTACACTTTAAAAAATGAATGAATTTGACATGGGAAAGAAAAAAAGCCTGATGTAAAAATGTACACACTAATTCTATGCATATGAGTTTCAACAACATATAGCAAAAGAGATGAAGTGTTTTTGTAGGTGGGATGAAAGGAAAAATGGACAATAAAAAGATCCTGATGACTTCTACCAAAAAAACTGCAAAACACTGCTGAAAAAAAATAAGAGATAACGTAAGCAACTGCAAAAATATTTTATGCTCATGGATTAGAAGAATCAACATTGTTAAAATATGACCATACGTCCAAAGCAATTTACAAATTCAATGTTATTCCTATAAAATTACCAACATTATTTTTGAACAGAATTAGAAAAAAAAATTCTAAAATTCATACAAAACAAAAAGAGCCGTAGTAATCCTAAATGAAAAGGACAAAGCTGGAGCCATCACATTGCCTAACTTCAAACTATAATACAAGATTGTAGTAACCAAAACAGCGTGGTACTAGCACAAAAACAGACACCTAGTCAAATAAAACAGAGTAGAGAACCCAGAAATAAAGCTACACAACCACAATCAGCTGATTTTCAACAAAGTTTACAAAACTAAGCAACGGGGAAAAGACACACTATTCAATAAATGGTGCTGAGATAACTATATGAAGAAGAATGAAACAGGACCCCTTCATATCGCCATATACCACCATGTACACCATATATCACCATACACAAAAATCAACTCAATATGAGTTAAACATTTACATGGAAGACCTCAAATTATGAAAATCCTAGAAGGAAACCTAGAAAATATCTTCCTTGACATTGGCCCTGGCAAAGAATTTATCACTAAGTCATCAAAAGCGGTTGCAAGAAAACAGAAATTGATAAGTGGTACCTATTTAAGCTAAAGAACTTCTGCACCGTAAGAGGAAGTGTTAAGGAAGTCAACAGATATCCTACAGAATGGGAGAAAATATTCACAAACTGTGCATCTGACAAAAGTCTACTATCCAGAATCCAGAAGGAACTTACTGAAATCAACAAGTAAAAAAAAACAGCCCCATTAAAAAGTGGGCAAAGGACGTGAACTGACACTTCTCAAAAGAAGACATGCCAGCAGCCAACCAACATATTAAAAAAGCTCATCATCCTTAATCATCAGAAAATTTTAAATCAAAACCACAATGAGAGAACATCTCACACTAGTCAGAATGGATAGTATCAGAAGGCCCAAAAATAACAGGTGCTAGTGAGGTTGCAGAGAAAAAGGTACACATTTACACTATTGGAGGGAGTGTAAATTAGTTCAACCATTGAGGACAACAGTGTGGCAATTCCGCAAAGAGCTAAAAACAGAACCACAATTTGACCTAGAAATCCCATTACCAGAGATGTACCAAAAGGAATAAAAATTGTTCTATCATAAAGACACATAAATGCCTATGTTCACTGACCTACTATTCACAATATCAAAGACATGGAACCAGCATAAATACCCAACAGTAGTTGACTGGAAAAAGAAAATGTACTACATATACATCATGGAATACTACGCAGCCATAGAAAAAAGCAAAATAATGCTCTTTGCAGCAACATAGGTACAGCTCGAGGTCATTATCCTAAACAAACTAATGCAAAAATAGAAAAACAAATACCACCTGTTTTGAGTACACATGAACATAAAGATGGCAACAATAGACAGTGGGGACTGTTAGAGGAGACAAGGCTGGGGGCAAGGGCCAAAAAACTCCATATCAGATACTATGCTCCTACCTGAGTTATGACTTCAGTCATACTTCAAACCTCAGCATCATGCAATACACCTTTGTACCAAACCTGCACATCTCCTGAATGAAAGCTGAAAAAAAAGAAACCAATGAGAAAACATTATTTAACACGTATTATATTAATAAAGAAATACAGGCTCAACTGTAATAATTAGTAATAAGTTGATAATCAGAACTATAAAGCAACAATCTACAAAATTAACAAAAAAAAAAAAGAAATTTGACCAGCAGCACACTAGAAACAGGAAAAGTAGCTGAAAACTATAATATAGGGTAAAACATATATCATGTCAATGATGTTCTGATATTTTTGTAAACAGAACTGCTAAATAAACGACAAGTAAACTACAAGAGGATATATGAGTGTGATGAATTTCTTATCAATGACAAAAATATTTGACTTTATTTACTTTTTTTCTTTAAAACCTTTTTTTTTTTTTTTTTTTGGTACGGTACAGACAGGGTCTCCTTATGTTGCCTAGATTCCTAGATTGAACTTGAACTCCTGGTCTCAAGTGACCCTGTTACCTTGCCCTGTCAAAATCCTAGGATTACAGGCATGAGCCACAATGCCTAGCCTGAAATATGTAATTTTAAAACAAAACCAGCCATACATTACTACAAGAAAAGGTAAAGAAATCTGAAAATAAAGAAATTGACAAGTATCAAATATATGGTAGAAAACATAAACAAAACTAAAGTCAGGCTGCCTATATTTACAATAAATAAATGAGAACCAAATAAATTAAATGACAAACATAATTCTCCAAGAAGAAATCATTCATCTATATCTTTTGGGTCACAAAATATCAAGAAGCAAAACACAGATGGAATAAACTACTATGACTACCAAAATACGTTGATTAAAGCACACTCACATACTGATGAAAATATGAGAGGTGGCAGGGTGCAGTTGCTCATGCCTGTAATCCTAGCACTTTGGGAAGCCGAGCCAGGAGAATGAACTGAGAGCAGGAGTTCGAAACTGGCCTGGCCAACATGGTCAAATCCCGTCTCTACTAAAAATACAAAAATTAACCGGGCGTGGTGGTACATGCCTGTAGTCCAAGCCACTTGGGAGGCTGAGGTGAGAGAATCACTTGAACCCAGGAGGCGGAGGCTGCAGTGAGCCATGATTGTGTGACTGCACTCCAGCCTGGGCAACAGTAAGGCCCTGTCTCAAAAAATAAAAAATTTTTAAAAATACAAGAGGTAATATAGCAGGCCAGTTCTTCCTGATAACAACACAGACAGGCCTCCATAGCATACCAGTTATACAGGCAAACTTCCACAGCATCTGCTTTAACATTAAGTTAATAATTAAACCTAGGAAAATTGATGCCTGGACACCAAAGCCAGAAAATGAAACATATGTTCATTGACAGCCTTGCTCAACCTTCTCCTGAAACCTAGAGCAAATCATTGTCTTTTGTAATAAAGACAATCCTATATTCCATGTACCAAGAGTTGAGCTACTGGGGGCTCTTCTCAGGGAGCAGCTGGAGCCACAGGAACAGCAGGTGCCCTGACAGCCCCACATCAGAGCTTTGCATTTAGGAGCCCCAGGAAGTCCTTGTTGCCCTTGGAAATTCACCCCCCTTACCCCAACAAAGGGTCAGAGAGCTTAGAGGTAGAGAAGATCCCCTCCGTAGGCTCACCAAAAGGTGCAGATGGCTGTATGTTCTTTACTGATGTCCTGCGAGCCCTTAATGTATTTCAGCAATGAAAATCTTGATTTTCTGTGGATTTATGGAAGAAAATGTATCTTTCCAAATGTGTATGGTAGTTCCCTGCTGTTTGCAGGGAATAGTTTCAAGACCCCAGTGCATGCCTAATATTGCAGATAGGACACAGCCCTATATATACTATTTTTTTTTTACTGTACATACATACTGGAAATACAGTTTAATTTATAAACTGGGCATCATATGTGATTAACAACCATAACTATCAATAAAATAGAACAATTAAGACAATATGCGGTAATCAAAGTCATGTGACTGTGGTCTCCCTTTCTCTATGAAAATATCTTACTGTACCGCACTCACCCTTCCTGTGGTAATGTGAGATGACATAGTGCATACGGGATGACATGAAGTGAGGCAAAGGACGTAGACACTTTGTCATATCGTTAGGCTACTACTGCCCTTCTGATGACACATCAGAAGGAAGATCACCTTGTTCGGGTGATCCCAGAGCATAGCGCAATGGCAATGTATTTTTTCCTGGGTGTCAGAAGCAGACGATGCTGATGTTTGGGGATCCTTGAGAACTGAAGGGTTTTTTGTTGCTGCTGCTGCTGCTGCCATTGTTTGCCAAGACCTGCTGGAAGAACATTGCAATAAGATCTTCAGCACATTTCAATTATGTCCACATGGCTGGTTCTGCTTCATTTCTTCATTTTTCTCTGCAGAAGACTCAACAAGTTCTTCCAGTCTCTCATTTGTTAACACTTCTTGATGGCCTTCAGTATCTTCTTCCACTTCAGCAAGCATGTCGGCAATCCTTCTCCACCAACTTGTCTTGCTGCACGAATGATTTTCCTAACTTCTCCATTGATCCCAGAGAAGCCTTTAAAATCATTCATGACTTCACTCCATGAGTTCCTCTAGCAGGCATTTACAATTTCTGGTTTTAATTCATCCACTGCAGCTTTGAAGATTGTTATTGCATTAGTAGTAGTGAATGGTTGCACTGCATTATGTCCCTATTAGGATCTGCATCAATTGCTTATAAAATGTGATCAAATACAGTCATGCATCAATTAACAACATAGATACATTCTGAGAAATGTGTCATAAGATGATTGTGTCTTTGCATGAATGACAAAAGTGCATTTACACAGACCTAGATGGAAAAATCTACTGCACACCTGGGCTTTATGGTATGGCCTGTTGCTCCTAGGCTACAAACCTGTGCCACATATTACTGTACTGAATATTGCAGGCAATTATAACACAGTGGTATTTGTGTACCCAAGCATATCTAAACATAAAGAAGGAACAGTAAAAATCGTGATGAATGGGCTTGGACTGGAATTTGCTTTGAGTGAGTGAGTGAGTGAGTGGTGGGTGAATGTGAAGGCTAGGACATTACTGTGCACTGCTGTAGTCTTTACAAACACTGTACACTTAGGCTAGGCTAAATTTCTTTTTGATTTTTTTCTTTCTTCAATAATAAATTAACCTTAGCTTACTGTAACTTTTTTGCTTTATAACCTTAATTTTTCTTAATTTTTTTACTCTTGTAATAACACTTAAAACACAAACAGATTGTACGGCTGTACAAAAATATTTCATTCTATAAGCCTTTATTTATTTATTTTACTTTTTAACAGCTTTTTGTTAAAAACTAACATACAAACACTACTTGCATTAGCCCATGTAGGCCCACACAGGGTCAGGATCATCGGCATCACTGTCTTCCACCTCCACATCCTGTCCCACTGGAAGGTCTTCAGGGGCAATAACATGTGTGGAACTGCCATCTCCTGGGATAACAGTGCCTTCTGGATACCTCCTGGAGGAGCTGCCTGAGGCTGCTTTACAGTTAACTTTTTAAAATAAGTAGAAAGAGTACATTCTAAAATAACAAAAAGTATAGTATAGTAAACGCATAAACTAGTAACATAGTTGATTTCATTATCAAGTATGATATATTGTACCTAATTGCGTGTGCTATACTGTTATACCACTGGCAACACACAAGCATCAACACAAAGACATGAATAATGTGCTGCACTATAACATAGAAAGGCTACGATGTAACTAGATGATTAGTGCTCTTCCAGCTCCATCATAATCTTATGAGACCACCATCCCATACGGGTCTGTCATTGACCAAAGCCTTATTAAACCATGTATGACTGTACTTCTATGAAACTCAGTGTCTTTTTCTATGAAAATGGAATGACGTTAGCACTATATCAGGGCATTATGTGAGAATTAATTGGGATGATGTATGTAAAGATTCTGAGCAATTTTACATAGAGTCTTTCTCAAGATCAGGGCACAATAAATTTATATTTTAAATAACTACAGATACAAATTGAAAACCTAGAGTCATAAGTCCATAAAGTATAACAGTGCTACTTTTCTAGAAAGCCCTAAATCAACCTAGCTATAAAATTCATAAATAAAATTATCCCTGATTTTTGTTTTTCAATTCTTTTTTTTCCCCCATTTATTTATTTTATTGCATTTTAGGTTTTGGGGTACATGTGAAGAACATGCAAAATTGTTGCATAGGTACACACGTGGCAGTGTGATTTGCTGCCTTCCTCCCCATCACCTACATCTGGCATCTCTCCCCTTGCTATCTCTCCCCAGCTCCCCACCCCCCACCGTCCC
>NW_016107557.1:2803378-2813789 GCF_001604975.1 Cebus imitator | reverse complement strand
TAAACAGATGAATGGGCGACTTCCCATGGCTCCAATCGCCAGCCAAAAGGGCACCCGGACCGGTGTATTTTGTACAGGGAACTGCTGCTCCGGGGTGCCGACAAAGCAGCCGCGTGGGGCAAAGCAGCGGCCCCCACTAGCCGAAATAGCCGCGCTGGTGACCGTGGAGCTCCTCCGCCTGGGAATTTCCTAGTCTGTGGGCAATAAAAATGCGACGTCCACTCACCCTCTGCGCTTTCACTGGGAGCTGCAATCCTGAGCTGTTCCTAAACGGCCATCTTAGATCGACCCCTCTGTTTTGCAATTCTTATAAAGCAAACCTCTGATATTTCAGGGTCAAATTTTTCCATTTATGTTTATTTATTGCTGTTTTTATTTCTGCCACTTTGTATGGATTTAGTCCTTTTAACTGAAGAGACGATAATGAGATGATCATGATTTTTCAACTCACACACACACAAATCTAAATTTCTGTTTTTAAAAGTGGCAGTAAATTCTTCCTAGAAGTTAAAACATTGATAATTGTCTAGCTGAAAGTAGGCAATTATCTGACAGAGAATATATCTACTTCTTCTGCAGGTGATAGTAAAGTCTAAATAAAATACTAGGATTTTATAAGTGAATTGATGCTGTTTTAATCCAGAAATTGGTTTCCAACTGCTGAGTTAACCGAGTGGTTCTTAAAAGATAAAACGTGTACATATGAACAGTGAGCCTTATGTCCTAGCTCTCTATTACTATGTATCAAGCAGCCCCAAACCCAGTGACCTAAGCAAGAGCAAGCATTCATGGACCTCACAGATCTGCATTTGGGTTGAGCTCAGAGGGACTGGCTCATTTCTACTGCATGTGGCATCAACTGGGGCAGCTCCTGGGGCTGAGTTCATCTGAAGACTCAGTGTTCACCTGTCTCAAGAATGACAGCAGCTGTGGGCTGGAACACTCATCCCCAAGGCCCCTCCACACAGTTGCTTGGCTCCCACCCAGAATCTGGCTGAGTTCCAAAATCAAGCATCCCAAGTGAAAGTGAGGCAGAAGCTATTTCATCTGTTTTGACCTAGCCTCAGAAGTCATATAGCATCAGTTATCCCACTCTCTATAGCTGAGACTGACTTACAAAGAACCACTAAGCCTCAAGGAGAGCAGCCACAGCGTCAGCACTTTAATGGGGAGTGGCAAAGTTCTGGTAGGACAAGTAGGTTGGGAAATATTTTTGCCATCATTTTCAGAAAACATTTTCTACCTCAGTTACATTTCACTGAGTCAGTGCAACATTTTTATCTACCATGGCATTTTGCCAGTGCCTTGTATCCAAGTTAGAAATTCATTCATCCATTCAAAAAAAAACAAAAAACAAAAAAACCATGCACGGAGTTCCTGTTACGAGCTATGCACTTTACAAGGTAATGGATATATCAACACTAATAGGTAAGATTAGATGTGAAAATCGTCAATGCCTCTGCTTAAAGTATTGCCTCATAACATTAATAACTTGTTTGAGAATGATTTAGAGTAGTTGTTAGAATCAAACTCAGGATCCAGATTGCCTGGGTGCTAATCTTCCCTCTGTTGCGTGCTCCTGTCTATGATATGGTCAAGTTCCTGAAACTTCTCTGGGCTTCTTTCTTCTTGCCTGTAACATGAGAATAGTAATAGATCCGCCGGGTAGGGTTGGTATGAGGAGGTAAGGTATTAATTCATGCAACTAGTTAAATAGTGTGTGCTAGTAAGCACTCAATAAGTGTTAGCCATAATTATTATTACTAATTAAGATTAAAATGGGTTTCAAATGTTTATGACATAACACGTGAAAAAGAAGAAACTTGGAAAATCAACAATGCATACAGTATCACCATAACAAAGAACAGAAACCTTATATGCAGAAGAAATTTTATATTGGAAAAATAATGCAGCAAAACATTTTAAGTGATGTGTTGGAGTGGAATGACTAGAGAAAATTTTTTTCTTCTTTATGCTCCAAAGATTTTTTTTCACACAAAAACAAATTGCGTGTATAATATTTGTATCTGCTGACCTATAACTGAAATAATAAAGCTGCTTCCTGCTATAAGAAAAATCAAAGGTTTAAAGGTATACATTCTCCGTACTTCCAGTTCCCCTTAAAGTTGGTCATATTGATCTGCATTATACTTTGCTCTCGTCAATACAGCATACCTAGTGTTGCAGCCTATAGAGAAAGGAAAGAAAAAAATGGCTTAAAACTTAATGACGTGGTACAGTCTGAATTACTAATACATACTCGGTCAATCCCTGATGCCCAAAAGACCATCTGTCTCCTTTATATGTTTCAGATTTATCACTCTGGCCCTAATGCATTTGCCAAACACATGAATATTTAAATATCTAAAACTGTTGCATCAACAGAAAATGTGACAGATTTACAGTTGGGGTTTTTTCCTTTGAGTAACCAAAGGAAAAAGCTGTGCACCTGTGCAGGGGACAGCAAGGAAATTCAGTTTCACCTGAAGAGATCCAAGAACCTGAATTCTAGAACTTCAGCAATAACGATAGCTGTCCTTGTCAGTGCTTATTCCGTCCTAGGCCCCAGGCTGGTGTTTGTCCTGTGTTATTTCATTTCATCCTCCTGACAATTCTATGAGTTGTGAAATATTATTACTCCTCTTTACAGGGGAGGAAACTGAAGCTCAAAAAATTAAATGACTTCCCACAGCCAGGAGGTGGCAGGGCTGAGACTCAGACATCTTTCTTCCCAGCGCCAAACCTGGGCCCTGACCACTGACCTCCTGCAGCAGGCAGCCAGGAAGAAGAGGCTCCACACACTCCACTGCAGGTTCTCAGCGCTCAGGTTCACTGGGGTGACTGGCAAGTTTTAGCAATGACACTACCCTGAGCATTTCCCCGCAGAAAAGTGATGGCCAGCATTCTTACCAGGCCTCGCTGTTATAGAAGAGGTCACTTCCTTGGGCCTTACAAAACCATCCTGCTGCTTTGTCTCTCTCTTCATAATAGGACATGTACATCATCCTTAAATGGTATTGGGAGTGAGTGTATTAGGCTGTTTTTTTGTCATTGTAAAGGAATCCCTGAGACTGGGTAATTTACAAAGAAAAGAGAGTTAGTTGTTTCACGGTCTGCTTGCTTTCCAGTGAGGTTTTTACTCATGGCAGAAGGCAGTGAGGGAGCAGGCATGTCACATGGCGAGAATGGGAGCAAGAGAGACATGGGGGAGGTGCTACACACTTTTAAGCAACCAGATCTCGTATGAACTCAGAGTGAGAACTCATCACCAAGGGGCTGGCCGAAGCCATTCATGAGAGATCTGCCCCAATGATCCAAACACCTCCCACCAGGCCCCACTCCAACATTGGGAGTTACATCTCAACATGAGATTTAGAGGGAACAAACATCCAAACCATATCAGTGAAGATATGCAATTAAGGAAAAGTTCAAGCCCAATGGCAAAAAATAATGGCATGAGAAGTATCTAGACCAACTTACATCAGCATCAAGCTTACCGGAGAAATCAAATCTTGTAAGTCCAACTAGAGGTTCTAAGATGGTCAAAGGTGGGCCCATGAGAAATGGGGCAAAACATAAATATGCAACACTTGGAATGAGAAAACGCAAATGGCTACCTACGTGGAGGGGGCTTTTTAAAAAGCATGTGTAGAGTGAAGCTAATAACTCTGTTGGTATTAAGCATTTTTCTAATCCTTCATAAGTACTACTTCAGCTAAAATATAAATATTCCCTGAAATGTATAGTTTGACTTTTATTCGAGGTTTGTTTTGTTTTTAAACTTGAAAGGATGAAAGAATGGGTTGTTCAAGAGCCAACTAGCCCCTCCACCACCACCAAGAAAAACATTCATTACATTTCCGTCTTTTCAGGAACTGTCTTCTAGGGCGGAAGGCAACATTTTTCATGAAGCCACCATGATCTCCTTGAACAACATAATATTAAAGCCACCAGTTACCTTGGAGGGTATCTCTGCCAAAAGCCTTTTCGGAAAGAGGAAATTTGGATACACTTTCCCAAATTCACTTAGCTAATTAGTGAAGAGCCTCTCAGAATGAATAAGTTCAACATGTTGGCTTAAACAAGCCTTTCTTATGAGTGTTTCTCTAAAAACTCCTATTACAACGAGCCCTTTGTTCCTTCAGTAAGTTGATAACGTGATTGCTGTTGACGGATGACATTCATCCAAGGAACTGCTGATCCGGCCTCTCGAGGTCAGACCAACCCAAAAGAGAAGCTCACATATCCTGCTTTAATGAATCCATCACGTCAGAATTTGGAACCTGTTGCAAACATCTGAATCTGCCACAACCTGCCCACATGGGTTTTAGTATTGACTATCACTGACAGTGTACATTGAAATGATATGCATAGTATATAAAGCTTTTTCTTCTAATACATTGAGGGAATTGGAAGGCTAAATAATCACTGTAATTAACACATTTTTATTTACATTGCCCCTATAGTCCCTACTGCCACACCTAGGAATCATAAGCACATAGGCTGTCAGCACAGGAAGATGTCTGAGTGGTCATCGCAGCCCAGCTGTCTCACTCAGTAGTTCTCTGGTTTGTCTTCTTATCACATTTTCAAGCATCAGAATTTTTGGTGGCGCACTGGAAAGGCTCAGACAACTCACAGTCACCCCAAACAAAACATCAAAAATTACAATGCTGTCATCCCAACAACAAAACAATGTCCGGAAGAACAAAGCCATCATGCCTTCCCTGTGACCCGCCCTTCACCCAGGCACCACTGTTTGACCAGAACTCATTTCTGCTGCATCTCAGCTTGTCCTGACTAAACCCAAGCTCTCCTGGGCTTGAGCTGGAAACTCTACTACTCGCAGCAAGCCTGCCTGACCCAACGTCATTCCCCACAACAGCTCAGCTCAAATTCCTCCCAATAGACACTACTGAATAGTATCTCTCTGACTGGAGCAATATAAATTCATGTGATGTAAATCAGGCAACAGTCGTGTCAATGATACAGGATACATCAGAGTGCCATGGCCTAGAGCTTAAGAAACACTCCTTGGCCTAGTGCTTAAGAAACACTTCACCCTAATAATAAAACATAGGGTGAAGACAGAGAACCATAAATGTGCTAAGAAATCTGAATTCTAGTATGGGTTCTTCCATTAATTAGCTATGTGGCTGGAAAAGTAGTCTTTGATTTTCATGCTATCAATGAGACATTTGGAAGTCATACTTTCTTAGGAGTCTTCTAGTTTAAAGTTTCATGGTTCTAAATAATAGCACAGCGGTTCCCTGAATGCTGTTACCCTCTAAATGTATAGACAGTTCCTGAAAGGCGATCAATGTCCAAATAAATTGGATGACTTTTCTTTCTGCTGGGTACTAAGCCAATTCTGTCATCAAAATGTACTTAAGCCACTAGCATAGAAAAGGCTATGCTAACTGGCTACAGAGTGAGGAGTAGGAAACAGCCTAATAACGCTGGTTTCTTGACAATCAGGAGGATTGGTTAAAAGCCAAATTACACACTTCTTGTTATAAATGCATCATCACATAATAATGATTTGGGTGTAAAGTTTTTTCCTTGTGCTTTTTATCCTTCAAATAAACATAAAGTACACTTTTATCAACATTGAGAAATGGATCACTAAATACATATGCATAACACCATGAAACATTTTACAAATTATACCAACTGACATGGCAAATAAAAAATGAACAAATTAAGACATAGAATGAAAAATAATTTAATCCCTTTTAATGATTATGTAGCAATTAAAACGTAATAATAGTTTAAGGAAATCAAACTACCTTCCACAAGTAAAAGTATTCATTGTATGAAAAGTGAATTAATGTTTTTTATCAATAAGATAGACTTTTTATATCCTGAATTACGAGTTGAGTTTTCAATTTATTTTTTCTAGATCCTTTTAAAAATTGTATTTCTTCTCATTCAATATTAATATTTATCTTCATACAAATGACTTAGTCACCATAAAATAGCACAGTGCCCAAGGTCACACCTCTGAATTATGAAATGGCTTCAGAGACTCTCAAAGATTCTCCGAAGTTGCCACATAAAGAAATGACAATTGATCCAACATAAAACCACCCAGGGAAATTTCCTCCAGGATTTGAATCCCAAGACTACTGGAAGCAGTGTTATCAAAGTTTCAGTACGTTAATGAAACGCATTAAATTCCTGGCTGCGGAATCAGCCCATCTTTCCCAGGACCTGCTCACTCACAGGCATGGGGCAAGCTGCCTATCCAGGTATCAGTGGTTTATCTACAGGTCTGCTCTGATCTGCTCTTGAAATTCTATAGGGATTCTTGTTTCAAGGCTTCTGAGTTCCCGGAATTTTGGGTTTTGCATGGACACACCCTCCGACTTGCTGCTGACACAGAAAGAGGAGAAAGCCATGGACTATTCAGGCAGGGATTGGAGAAAGGTTGCCACATGCCAGGGAATAGCGACAGCCACCAGAAAGTGGAAGGGACAAGGTGCGCATTCTCCCTTCAGCCTCTAGGGGGAGCAAGCCTCTGCTGATCTTCATTTCAGCCCAGTGACATCAATTTGGAGATTCCAGAAACCTTAAAGCTGTTGTCATAGCCATCATGTTTGTGGTAGTTTCTTACAGCAGCCACAGGATGCTAATGCAGTTTTCAACTGGCCTTTCACTGATCATAACCTCAGAAGCAAACTTGGGTATGGTATTAAGCATCCCTAGAAGACCTTGTACAGACACATCCAGTTATGGCATTAAACATCCCCAAGAGACCCTCTACAGACAATACCTCTGCTCATGGTAGGAGACGCCTGTCAGATCTTCTGCAGACAGTCTCTTTGTTGTTCTAAGAACTACTCTTATAACTGTTTTTTTCTTGAGAGAAACATCCATTTTTGTTGATGTTAATAAGCAATTCAGCTTGTTAAACATAGGAAAATACTATTTTAGGTTTAGGTCTTAGTAATTAGTGTTCTTTACATGCAAATACAATTAGAATTTTCATGCAAACTAGCCAAAACTAAGGAATAAATTTAATTCTGTTTCAATCTACTTAACAGTTGTAATTATATTATTATTTGTCAGTTCAGACTCAATCCCAATTATAGGTCATAAAGAAAAGTTTTCAAATAAACAATTTATCTAAAATGTTGATTTTTGGGGAATTTAGTAAAAATAAAACAACTTTCTAGAAGTGGCTCTTTTCCCTGGTAACATTTGGATCCTATACAGGTTTTGAGATACGTGTAATTAGCAACAAATGTGGTGTTAAATAAATACTTCCATATAGAAATAGTGTAACCATGCTGAATTGGGACCACTTTGTAATGTGTTTCATTCACATCAAATTCTCATTGGAAACACCTGAGCCCGTAGCCACTGCCCCTGATCAGTGCTGGCACCTCCTGGCCACAGCTGTGCTGTCTGCCAGCCAGGAGGTGCTGAGCAGCTGGATCATCACCCTAGTCTCCAACCTCACAATGATGCCATGGGTGCATTAATTGCCCTGTGATGGAGAATTTCCCACATAAATGATTCCCACCCAGCCAGACACAGAGCCAATGAAATCTGAGGACACAGCTGGCAAATGGCATCGTATGCGGAGAACTAAAGTTCACAGTGGTGAGATCAGCAAACTCAAAAATGGTATTTTATCATAACAAAGGCATTCTTCCCTCACAACATGCAATCGAAATGAGACCATTTGGGTTATGAAGTGTGAGCAAGAAATAACTCCTGGCTACATTAAGCTCCTCAGGAAGGAGGTCACTGGGGCAGGTCCTGAGTTCATGCAGTCATTCAACAAGCCAAGAAGCCTTCCTTGGACAGGTTCTGGCTGCACCATCCCCACATTGCCACCCTAACAGTCTATGTCTGTGACTGTGACAGGTCAAGGGGAGCTCTGGGAACAAGGACAGCACTGGTTAAGCACATATTCAGCACAACCAGGAGGAAAGCTAGATATATGGGCCGATAAGGTTAATGTGAGCTGTACCAGGATCATCACCCACATCCAAAAATGTGGGTCTAGTCCCAGAGGTTGGCTTCCAAGTTACTTTACAACACTTGTTGTCTCAGCTCTTCTCCAACATGTAAATATCAGTTACATCGTGAATGATCCATGGGCACCTAGTGTGAAATGGAGATTTACATGGGCTTTCTGTAAGAAATTTGTAACAGATGCAGAATTTCTTAAAGTGGATTCCAGAGGCATCAAGGACAGCAGAGTTAGTTCAGTCACATGTTGAGCCCTGGAAATGAACAAGTAACAATGCACGTTACCATACTGACAATTCTGAGAAGTCCTGGAGACAAATATCTCTATTTGCCTTCCAGAACCCCTTCTCCCCTCCTCCTGTACAAACAGGGAACCAATATTTTCAGGGGCTACTGTATGGTTAGCTCAGATTTAACTTGCCAGCCTCTTTTGCAGCTAAGAATGAGAATTTGACACAGCTCTGACTGAGAAAATGGACAGGGATATCACCCATGGTGTTGGCTTAGATGATTAATAGTGTGTTTGCCCTTTGGCTTTTCCCTTCTTCCTTCTTTGAATGAAAAATGTGATGGCTGGTGCTTCAGTAGCCATCTTGGGAACATGAAGACCAAGGTCAGCAGAAAGGAAAACTGTAAAAAACTTGGATCCCCGATGACATTGTGAAACTATCATATCAGCATAGACTGCCACGTGTAGATGGGTATTAATGAGAAGCAATAAATCCTTCATATGGTTAAGCCACTGTGCTCCTGGTTTTCTGATACTGGCAACCAAATGCAACTCCTACTGACTTATCCTTTTAAAACCAACATGCATAAAATTTTGGAATCACAACAGATTACAAAAGGAATGGGCATTCATTGATCTTTAAACATCCTCACAGGACTCTTTTGCTTATCTAAAGGATTACACTTTTGGTACTGTCTGGAAAATTCATCTGTCTCCTACAACTACAGGGAGAATAGGGGACCCACCGGTAGTCATGACACACACACTCGCTTTTGGAATCCCACCAGTGTTCATTTTCTCATGAAGTATGGCCATGCTGGCTGAGAGCTCACAGAATCTACAGTTCAAGGGGGGATAGAATCATTGTCTTATCAAAATTATTTGTTAAATACATAATACAAAGGGAATTTATCTAAGATTAGAGGACTTATATACAGTTATATCATATCAATAACAGCAACTATTTGTTCCAAAAGATGTAAAAATGGGATAGAAAGAACAAAGTCAAGTTGCTGGTACTGGAAATCTCCAAAGTAGGAGCATCTGTGGTTGTACAATTTTGCCTTAGGATACAATTAGTCAACAGAAGAAAAGCTAACATCTTGAATTGCAGATCTCCATTGGAAAAATTCAGCCATTCAGATTAAATTATTGCCAGATCCTAACCAAAATGAGCAGTTAAGTTTTCCTAGGGGGAAAAAAATGCTAGTCTGTAAGCATGTGAAATATGGTAGAAGCTTTAAATGATTCTGATTGTGGAGACAGGTTTAATGACAATGATGTGTTAAGTTCTCCTTCGTGTCTCCTGTCTCTTGTTCACTGCACATGTTACCTCCTGTAGAAGTGGCTTGTTAGGCCACATCCCTGGAGCTGGGCAGAGATGGATCTGAAATTAGAGACAGCTCTAGTGTCGGCACCCAGGGTGGATTCTTAGACAACAAACAGAACTTCTAGGCAGGCCTTCCGTCCAGGCCTCTGTCCATTTGGACTGGGGACATCCAAATGTGCAGGCGCATGCTCCTGGGGAGGGAAGGTTAAGGGGCCCCGTCATACAGCAGCAAATGCACAGTAGATTCTGGATCGCACAGCTGGCTCCAGATGGTGCAGCTAGCCCACCACAGCAGAGGGACAAGCTCTGATCAGTGATGTTAAAAGAAAAACTTTATACAAATTAAATTTCACGGAGTTCAATTGAGCAAGAAAATAAAAATGATTCTCGAATTGGGCAGCCACCAGCATCACAGCAAAATCCGAGAAACTCTGGAAAGAAAAGTGACAACTTACAGAAAATGGAAGGGAAGCACAGAAACAGCCGGAGTGGCTGCAGTGTGGTGTTTGCCTTATTTGAACATGATTTGAACAGCTGGCCACCTGTGCATGGCTGAAGCCTGGTGCTGGGATTGGCTAAGATTAAGCTATTGTTACAGAAGCATTCTCCTCGCTCAGGTTTTCAGTTTTCTGACCTGCTAAGTTAGGTTACAGTTCGTCAGTAAGGACTCAAGTGTGGTAGTACGGAGGCTTTCTCCGGCCTGACTTTTTTTTTTTTTTTTTTTTTTTTTTTTTGAGACGGAGTTTCACTCATGTCACCCAGGCTGGAGTGCAATGGTACGATCTTGGCTCACCGCAACCTCCGCCGCCTGGGTTCAAGCAATTCTCCTGCCTCAGCCTCCTGAGTAGCTGGGATTACAGGCATGCACC